>NC_025691.1:24520490-24522763 GCF_000633955.1 Camelina sativa
TTTTCATTGAATTTGATTGCGTTTTGAGTTCAGGATGATCTCGATGCTGAGCCAGAGGTCTTGCTTGATCCGAATACTCTTAGTGATGATGGAACAGTGGCTTTGAACACCTTTTCTGTTAGCGAGGATGCTAAGTATCTGGCCTATGGTCTTAGTGCTAGTGGTAGCGACTGGGTGATAATTAAGCTGATGAAGATCGAGGACAAGAAAGTGGAGCCTGATACTTTATCATGGGTTTGGTCTTTTACATTGAACTGATTTATCAGTAAAGTTCTACCATCAAGATTTATTCTGATATATTCATGTTTCCTCTCGGGTGAACAGGTTAAGTTTACCGGCATTACGTGGACGCACGACAGCAAAGGATTTTTCTATGGTCGCTACCCAGCTCCCAAGTAAGTCATGTATACTATACTTGATTTCTGGCTTAAGAGACGTACCCGATGTGTTGGAAGAAGCCTTTACATTACAGTTCAAAAAACTTAGTTATTCTGACAATTTGATTTGCAGAGAAGGAGAGGATATCGATGCTGGCACGGAGACGAAATCTAACCTTTATCATGAGCTGTATTACCATTTTCTTGGCACCGATCAATCTCAAGATATCTTGTGCTGGAGAGATCACGAGAATCCTAAGTATCTGTTCGGCGCTGAAGTCACTGATGATGGGAAGGTAACACAACCTGTTCTTATCTTGGGTTAACTTCGTTTAAGCACGTACATCTCACCCTTTTTGTTTTCTGCAAATGCTACCAGAAAACCCTTTTTAATCATTTTCCGGTTTTTATATGATTGTCATGTTACTTAATTTCATAGATCCGTGATTCGTTATCTGGAACTTGAATTCTTAGTTCCTGATTTGAATCACATCATGTTGTTTCTTCATGCAGTACCTAGTCATGAGCATTAGCGAGGGTTGTGACCCTGTCAACAAGTTATACTACTGCGACATGACTTCATTTGCAGGAGGTCTTCNCTCAAGATATCTTGTGCTGGAGAGATCACGAGAATCCTAAGTATCTGTTCGGCGCTGAAGTCACTGATGATGGGAAGGTAACACAACCTGTTCTTATCTTGGGTTAACTTCGTTTAAGCACGTACATCTCACCCTTTTTGTTTTCTGCAAATGCTACCAGAAAACCCTTTTTAATCATTTTCCGGTTTTTATATGATGGTCATGTTACTTAATTTCATAGATCCGTGATTCGTTATCTGGAACTTGAATTCTTAGTTCCTGATTTGAATCTCACCATGTTGTTTCTTCATGCAGTACCTAGTCATGAGCATTAGCGAGGGTTGTGACCCTGTCAACAAGTTATACTACTGCGATATGACTTCATTTGCAGGAGGTCTTCAGAGTTTCAGAGGAAGCAGCAGTTTTCTTCCATTCATTAAGCTTGTTGACAATTTTGACGCGCAATATAGTGTTATCTCTAATGATGAGACTCTGTTTACTTTCTTGACAAATAAAGATGCCCCTAAGTACAAATTAGTCCGGGTTGATCTAAAGGAACCAAACAATTGGACTAATGTTGTTGAAGAACACGAGAAGGATGTCCTAGCATCAGCTTGTGCAGTCAATGGGAATCAACTGGTCGCATGCTACATGAGTGATGTAAAGCACATTCTGCAAATTAGAGACTTGAAATCTGGTTCCTTGCTTCACAAATTACCTCTTGATATTGGTTCAGTATCTGATGTTTCTGCTCGTCGGAAGGACAATAGCTTTTTCTTTAGCTTTACTAGCTTCCTCACTCCTGGTGTGATTTACAAGTGTGACTTAGCCAATGAATCTCCAGAAGTTAAAGTATTCCGGGAGGTTACTGTACCCGGATTTGATAGGGAAGCATTTCAAGCCACTCAGGTAACACGCTCTCTAACAGCATCTTCCTACTCTTTCAAAATTGCTTTTGCTTTGCATATGTTGAAGTGGCTTCTGGTCCTCTTTAAAGGTCTTCTATCCCAGCAAGGATGGAACAAAGATACCAATGTTTATTGTGGCGAAAAAGAATATTAAGCTTGATGGATCACACCCATGTTTGCTCTATGCATATGGTGGGTTTAACATAAGCATAACACCGTCATTCAGTGCCAGCCGCATTGTGCTTAGCAAGCATCTCGGTGTTGTTTTCTGCTTTGCAAATATCCGGGGTGGTGGGGAGTATGGTGAGGAATGGCACAAAGCAGGTTCACTTGCCAAAAAGCAGAACTGCTTCGATGACTTTATTTCTGGGGGAGAGTACCTCGTGTCTGCTGGTTATACACAACCGAGC
>NC_025691.1:24523663-24527269 GCF_000633955.1 Camelina sativa
TCCGGGGTGGTGGGGAGTATGGTGAGGAATGGCACAAAGCAGGTTCACTTGCCAAAAAGCAGAACTGCTTCGATGACTTTATTTCTGGGGGAGAGTACCTCGTGTCTGCTGGTTATACACAACCGAGCAAGCTGTGTATTGAAGGTGGCAGCAATGGTGGACTCTTAGTTGGTGCTTGCATAAACCAGGTAAGTCTATCTATAAAGCTTAGAATTTGCAATCTTTATTTTTTATATAGCTGGCACACTTATGCATAATTTTAATTCTGCAGAGACCAGACCTTTTTGGGTGTGCTTTGGCTCATGTGGGCGTCATGGACATGTTACGATTTCACAAGTTCACCATAGGTGAGTTCAATTATTTCTCTTTCTTCATATCTGCTGTCTTTCATGGTTCTTTAACTCATGAGATGTTTTGCATGCATAGGTCATGCCTGGACTTCTGATTATGGCTGCTCCGAGAATGAAGAGGAGTTTCATTGGCTTATAAAGTAAGTCTAGCAGTATATGATATGTATGGGATGTTGTGTTGAATTGTTTCCCAATGCTGATTTTTGTTACAATTTGGATGTGAATGTGAAAAAGGTACTCGCCTCTGCACAATGTGAAGAGGCCATGGGAGCAACAAAGTGATCATCTAGTTCAGTACCCATCCACTATGTTACTGACTGCTGATCACGATGACAGAGTTGTGCCACTTCACTCTTTGAAGTTGCTTGCGGTCCGTCCCCTGTCTTGTTTCTGTTTTCTTGTGTTTTTTTCCTCTCAAGGAGGCAGCTTAAAGTTAAACGCTTCTTCCCGTATACATTTGCAGACGGTTCAGCACGTGCTGTGCACAAGCTTAGAGAATAGTCCACAGACAAACCCCATAATTGGTCGTATAGAAGTCAAGGCCGGGCACGGAGCTGGTCGTCCAACTCAAAAAATGGTAATAACAAAATTCACGTTAGTAATGCTTTACAAATTTACATACATTCAATCGTGGCTGAAAAAATTTGAGGTTTTTTTTAACAGATTGATGAGGCAGCTGATCGGTATGCATTCATGGCAAAGATGGTGAATGCTTCATGGACCGAGTAAAACAAAGTCCCTTACCTACAGGCAATTTCTCAACTAGTTCTGTCCCGAAAAAGGTTGTACGAGTCACACATAAACAAGATCACATTTTTTCAGTTTTTCTTTTGACATTCATGCTTTACGGTCCAGTTTATGATGTCCCTTCTATGCTTGACACCCAAAATTAGGGTAGAAGAGACTTAAGAGTGGGTAACGTAATGAGGATTGTATTGAACAGATTCTTTTCGAAATCCCGAACAGAAATGTAGCAGTCAGTTGAATATTTGAGATTGGCTCGGTTTATGTGGCTTTCATAAGAGAGAGCTAGAGTCTGTTATGGCAACCGCAAAATATCCCTGGCTGCTTCATCTTAAACAATTTGGCATTTTGCGTTTTACCACATTTATAGTAGAATACATACGATACAGTCAACAATTTTCATTAATCGTGACCGACATCGAAGAGTACATAATTTAGGAACGAAAACCAGTTCATATAATGGCTGATTGCATTATGAAACGTTTGTCGCCTTTGCAACATTATGGCACTCCGTAAATGGACAGTATAACTATGTAAGGATCTTAAAATTTTAAAGCGATGAAGATAAGCCGCGTATATCAACATAACCAGATAACACAGTTTTGTTCCTCTCCTTCACTTTCGTCTGATATATAACCCTGTTAATACATGAAAGCTAAGCTCAGATTTGCATATAAAAGTGCCTATTGATATTCTGTGTGATATACTGCCAATGAAAAATACACGGAAGAGAGAAAACAAATTCTACCTCAAGTCTTCAAGCCACATTTCGGTTATCAGAGTTTCGCCAGGAAAAACAATGGTGAGGAATCGTCCAGATATGGTTTTGACAGCGGCTGGGTCACCCTTGCAAACACACTTGATGATTGCCTTGATTGCAAAACCTAGTGTGCACAACCCATGCAATATCGGACGAGGGAATCTTCAATGAAACAAGTGTCAGCCGTGTGGGAAGTAAGTAATGTGCGAGTTTTAGAAAGAAAGAAAGGAGAAACATTTCAGTGGTGACTACTACCCAATTATCCCATGTAATGTCCAAGTCATACAATGAAAAATGAATTTTAATCATTTCAACCTGTTGAATATCAAATAACAAGACTTGTTTAGAACAAAAGAGCTTATAAGGGGTACACTAACCCGGCAAGTTTTGCAAATTCAGGATCTGAATGCAGAGGATTATAGTCACCAGACAGCCTATAAAGCAATGCCTGCAAGGAGATATAAACCAAGATTGTTAGATAGTGTGAACAAGTAGGCAATCAAAAGGGAACATAAACAACTTAAATGAAAATCACCAGTACACCTCAATGAAATTAGAACTGCTTTTTCCAAATCCAAACAAGTTTTACATCATCAACTTGCCTGTGATGGGTGGGTGCACTCTTCGCAAACCGTCAAAGGTTGTCTTTGTGGGATTTTCACAGCTACACCCTGGTTACTTGGATAATTTTTGTAAGAAAATGGTTGAGAAGAATTTGAGAAACCGCCAGCACCTCTTAGAAATACTGTCGTCCTGCAGAGAGTAAGTTCAGGATTAGTTCATAAGTTGCCAAGGCAAAATTTCCCAGAATAAGTACCTGCAGAGACGTTCTTACCTATTCGTGCATAACAGTTCCCCTGACCCTTGCTCGTAACTTTTGGTTTCTATCTCAAGGATAGCTGCTTTACCTACAAGATTGTCATGAGAGACAACAAAAAAAAAAGATCAAATTCAAATGCCTACAATATGGATGCATAACAGTAAAAGACCAAATATTCCACCTGTTAAATTAGGGATAGTTAGATGCTTGGAGTTACAATATTAGAAACCTAATTTTTCAATACACCAAACAAACAGTAGTGACAACTGACAAGTACCTTTATCTTGCAATCCAGCAAGGCTTACTTTGTTAATTAACTGCATCAACATGAACAACAACAATTCAGAAAAATAAAGCAAAGGCCACTTCGTATATAGAAGAAGAAGCCAATCAAAAAGTCAGAAACAGCTAAAACAATAATCCAGTATGAAGATACGATTCTTAGTGAAAATCCCACAGCAAAAACATCTATGAATATACGTATTATACACGTAAAAGGTACTTACAGATGCCTTGGAAGGTAATGGCCTGCATATTTCTATGTACTGCTGTCCATGCAACAAGAGACTAGGATCATATCTGCAGACAAGAAACAACAACAACATCATGACAGTTGCCATCCTTAATTCACATATTCTATGTATTCAATTATGACAGGGATTGATATACAGTTTTAATATAGTGGAACACTTAGTATGAAAATTCAATAAGCCAATTGCAATTGAGGAACTTCAGAACTTGAAACAAATCCAATTTACAACAAAGTGGCAAGACATCAAATATATACAAGACAGAAGATTGTGCTTACTTAAAACCCGGAAAATTCAGTCTTGTCATAGATCCAAGGGTGAATAGTGAAGCAAAAGTTGGTAATACCTATAATTTAAAAGCAAAATAACATGGATTACTCAAAAAAAAAAAAAAAAAAAAAA
>NC_025691.1:24527631-24536143 GCF_000633955.1 Camelina sativa
TGACCATCTCTGTGATACACAAACTTGAGCTCATCGGAATCAACAGCATCTTGGCCACAAGCACCAATTCCCAAAGCATAGATTGCAACATCTCTAATTTATACACACAAAGTAAAACATCCCAAATAAATTTTAATTTCCTAATCTCCCCCACGACGTTCTCTACCATGTTTATCCATTTTACAAGAGTAGTAGATGCGAACCTTTCATTATAGGTGTATTGCGTCTGTGAGGGGAAAAGAAATTAAGAGTGAGTTCGTCTCGATCAAAGTAAATATCAGATAGGGAGAAGAAGAAATCAAACCTCGGGAAGCTTGTGAGCGAGAAGGAGATCAGGATTGAATTCAGAATCACTTGTCGCCATCTCCGATCAGGTTCAGAGCTTTGCTGACTTTTTCTCCTTTCAGTGTTTTTAGTCACTTTTATTAGACAAGTCGTTTCCTTTAAAACGACGTCGGCTTTTTTCAAATAATTGAAAAATGCAAATCCCAATGCTTTTATTACATAGGATAAGATTTTTTCTTGTCTTATCCAATGTCACATATCAAGACTATTAATTTTGATCATAAGTATTAGTACATCATTAACTATATTGGGCATTTGGTCTAGTGGTATGATTTTCGTTTTGGGTGCAAGAGGTCTCGAGTTCGATTCTCGGAATGCCCCTGTTTTTGCAGCTGGCCAGCTTGGGAAATATTTTGGAATTGTCAATTGAAGATTCCTATCATATCAGACTGTAACACTATTTGTTGTGAATAAGGAATGGTTTACGATGACACTATAGAATTCTATATATATTTGAATAAAGTTTTGCTCCACAGAAAAAGAAAGAATATAAGAATTGAGACCTCGAGCTGAGATCGTTACAAACTGATATACCCATACACTCTTTTATAATTTCATTCATTAGCAAAATGAAGAATGAATAAAACAAGAAACCGCTTCATAGAACGCGTCAGTCAGCTGGTTTGGCTGACCATGATCTCTCTCCTTCATCTCTCTATCTAACCGCATGCTTAAAGCGGTCTGGTGCGGCGACCACTTGCCCTACCGCAGAGAAGAGCGTTCCTTGGGACTGGGTATTCATCTCTGAGAGAAGTCGAGGGTGTGTAGACACGTAAATAGAACTGTTGTCCTAAGTATTGCCTAGCCCAGAACTCGGATCTTAGATTCCACATTCCTACGTTGTCGAGTGCTATCAATATAGCTGTCCATGAGCTTGGATATACCTGTAGACGAATGGTTAATCCAATGTTTCACATTTGACAAAAACATGATTACATTATGGCTTTTGTATGCAAAAAGATGTGATCTACCTGAACTGTGCAGCGAGCAACTGCATCGCGTAGATTGTACTCGTTCCTACTGTCTGGACTCCACTGCCCACCATCCATGCTGTGTATCAGAAGAACCATCTTTAGTCCAAAGCGATCAAAGATCAAGAAATGATTCAAAATCTTAAATCAGAGGATGAAACTTACCCAACGACCCAGAAAGAGTAACCATCAAGATGCCAGCTCTGGACAATATCTTCAGAGTTTTCGAAAACAATCTCCACAAAGGTTCTGTAATCAACTTGCATAACTGATGTGTCGAGGTATATTCCTCCACCAGTGGGTTGGTACTGTATGCTTCCAGTCCTGTAAACACCGTCAATCTTGAAATAGTCCGCGAGTTTCAAGGGAGTGTCTGCTGGTTTGAATGACACACTGTTCACAGCGTATCGTTGCTTCCCATCAACCTGACCAGCAGAGCTAGCAAGTCTGATCGTTCTTGTTGTGTTTATCATACCATAATGGTACGATCCTTGTGGATTCGGCCTTGGTCCACTCGCTGTAAGGTTAGTCCTATAAGACACAACAACATAACAACATCAAAACTTTACTGGCCACAACCAGCGAAAAAAAAGCTTCTTAAAGAATGTTTTTAAGGACAGTTAGTATTCAATACCTGATGGCTCGAGCCTGGTTCAAGGACCAGTCGATCTGAATGGTAGGTCCACCAGGAATAGGTCCAGAAACAGCACCAGCAGAGTTACTGTAACGGAGAACACCCGTGGTGGTAAGGACATTGGAGGTAAAACGAGAAGAGACGACCACGTAATAATCCCGTGGAGGCTGGTCAGCGGTTACAAGGACAGAGTAAGATTGGCCAACATGAACATCGAGCGAAGAGAAAGTAGTCTGAAGAGTGTGTGTCCCTTCGACTTCGACCACTTTCATCTTGTGGTTTTGAATGCGGAAGTTGAGAGAGTCTTGTAATCCCACATTGGATATTCTCAGTCTGTATGTCTTACCTGAGGAACAATAAAAAAAGAAGAAACTCACATCATCAGTAAAACTGTATGTAAATGACTTAATTCAGAAATCAAGATGAGACGAAGAGGCAAAAACCTTGTTCAACATTGAGAGTAGCACCACTTGAACGACCATTGATGAGGATACCATCTGGTAAAGGAAGCTTCTTACCATTATCTAGCTGTGCCTTCAAATCCTACACAAACGAAATCGTTGAAGTCGGTTAAGGAGTTAGTTACTCTGCTTTAAGCTACTCTGTTTCACTCTGTTTTAAGGTTTTGCATCTTATTTGTAAACACTTTTTAAGTTCATTAAGAAATTCAGATAACAGAGTTATGATAATTACCGTGTGGTTTGATTTGTACCAGTCACCGATGAGGACGGTGGTATCTCCGGCGGGATCAGGGAAAGGGACGGGGATCCTAGGACGACTGAGGATACGAATGCCGCCAAATCCACCGGCGGCTTTGTGGAAAGCGAGAGAAGGGAAGTAGTAGAAACTACCGATCTGATCCTTCATCTGAAGCACGTAAGTATAGTTCTGACCCGGTGGGATTGGGCATGTTGTTCCGTACACTCCATCCACGAACGAGTTCCTCCTCTGCTGAACTCCGTTCCTGCGTTTTTTTCAGAAAAATAATATATTTATAATTAACCCCGAAACTATCGTGCATTCATAATCTCGCCGCTGCAAATGCTATAGAAATCAATTTTATCCCCAAAACTAATATAAATGTAAATCTTTCCCCTAAAAAGGGTCATGTGCATTGATATAGGTTTTCACTGAATTTCTCAGAATAAAAATAAATAAATAAGAAAAAAATAATAATATTTTAATAAAAAGTAAGGAGAATGATTCTCAAGGTTTTTCATTTTGGAAACTTGAGAAACTCATAAAATCCATTACTCTCATGTGACACATATCACTTTCTAAGTTGTTATAATTTGTTATAATAAATTAATTCCACAAAAAATTTAAAATCTTAATTAAACAGTCTATTTGTTATTATTTGTTATTTTTTTATTTTTTATAAATCATAAAATAAAACTAGCTATTTAACAAGTTTCATTTTGCATAATATTATGTAGTTCATATTATTTTAAAGTAATATTAGTTGATATTATATAAAATATAACTAATTAATAAAATTAAATATATTTAATAAATAATTTAGTTTGTTTATAAAATATTAATAATGTTAAGATAAAATACAAAATAACAAAATAAATATTCAAATAAAATTATCTTAAAATATTATGTTATATTAAAAATAATAATATTGTAAAAATGAGAAACTCATTGGATTTCTCACACCAATGGACATACAAAATTAATCAAAAGTTCTCAAATTTCTAAACACTAAAAAACTAATATTATATTAGTGAGAGATTCATTTGAATCTCTACCAATACAGATGCTAATAATTTGGTAAGGTGGACCCATTTTCGCACATGTAAAAAAGTTTAAATTTTGTGAAGTCAGTAGTCACTGTTCATATTAAATAGCCATGCATGACCGAAAACAAAATTATAAAAACTATATAATTGAATTAAACCAGTAATCACCCAACTAATCACGTCTGTCGTGTTGTGTGTAAATAGTTGTTACGTGGACCAAATCCGACATAAGGTGTGGCCAAAACCAAATCTTAAGTACTTAGGTGTTTTTTTAAAATTTAAAGCACGTTTTATTATTACATCACTATTCAAGAAAGAAAGAAAGAAAAAAATACTATTCACGAGAAGAGAAAAATAACTACTACGCCTAGCCAGTAGCCACTATCTATCGACAACGACATAATTCAATACTAGTAATGCAAATATCTAAATATTGAAATTAAACTAAGACAAAAATTGTATTGTTATATAGTATGAGATTTGAAAAACTGTGATTTCAGATATTAGGATAGTTATAATTACCATGAGAGGAGGAAAGGTTCGTCGAGGCTATTGTAGACGTTAATGATGATATTGTCATTAGTGACGGAGTGAATGTCCGGTCCCGGAAACTGCCCGTTGATCAAAATACCCTAAACCGCAAAAATGAAAACGAGAGATCCAAAGATTTGAAAAAAAACTGGATCTATAAACTAAACCAAACAGAACAGTGAAACTAATGCAACTGATAGAAGTTATTATTATTACCTGTTGACGAACACCGAGTGGGTAGATATCGCCGTAAGTAATGTTCCACTCATAGAATCTGTACGGGTCCTCCGCCGTGACGGCGAAGAGAAGCGAGAGTCCAATGAATAATGCGGCGGCGAATGAGGCATTGGCCGCCATTTTCTTTGTATAGAAGAAAGGTATTTTTGGCGTGATGTTTCTCTCTCTCTTTACATTCAGATTTGAATGTTGTAGAGTTGTGTAGAGAAGAGTCGGCACGTATTATAAGAAAAGAGTTTTTACAGCAGGCAGAGAGAGAGAGAGAGAGAGAGGAAACGAATATAAAGAGAGAAGGAAACAAAGGTCAGTGTCGGTGGCTGGACCCACGAGCGTCTCTGTGTTCACTTTGGAAATCTGTATTTGTCTCCCCCGGCCACAATCCACATGGCTAAGCAAGCCAACTTGGTTCCCAATTCTTTCATTTTTAATATGTAATATAGATATTAGACTAATTAAATCTTTTAAATAATTATTAGTTTCTAAAAAAATATATATATTTAATCTCTCACTAATTTTTTTTGGAAATTAAGAATTATTTCAAAGATTTTATTAGTCTAATACTTATATAATATTCTTTTGGAAACTAATAATAAAATCTTTGAAATAATTATTAAGATGCAAATTACTAACTATTTTTTTTTAATTGTAAACCAATCAGAATTTAAAAATTAAGATTTTTTATCTATGTATACAATATAATTATTTTAATAACTATATTTGAAAGCTTTTGTTGAAATTTTAAATTATGATTATTCTCTTATTTTTCTTTTATTTTATTTACAAATTGTTTTAAATTATCATATAATAGATATGATTAAGAAATATGTAGATTTACCAAACAATTGCAATATTTTCAACTCTTAGGGGTTATTATTGGAGATGTGATTTCTAAATCCATATAGAATTATAATTAATGGAAATCAAAACATATGGATTTTAAAATAATATGTTTTATCCTTAGATTTGAATCCTTCTATTTTACACTTTCAAATCCATTCAAATCTAAAAGATTATGTGGATTTTAAAATCCAAAAATAAATCATTAAATGAATAATATGAGATTTTAACAAGTATTTGTAAATCATATAATCAATAACACATAACTTTGATAAATATTTTAAAATCAATGATTGAATAACACATTATTTTTGTTTAGATTTCCGAATCTATTAAAATCATAGAACCAATAACTCCATCTTAACCAAAATAACTTTTTAAAAAAATATAATAATAATTTTTATTATAATTTTATAATAATAAGATATATTATAATTTCAGAAAAAATTGTTTACAATACCACCGAGATATTTCCTAGTTACTTTATTAAATTAGAAACAAAATATTATTTGTGGTAAAGTAAATAAGGAAATTATATATTTGATTATTGTAATTTGGATTTTTGTACTTTTTAAAATCGTTGGTGTTGTTAATTGACCGCCGACTGTTTTGGAAGGGAAAATATCTGTAGTAAGATTTATTTTGTTTGCCTTGTAATAAGATTTCACTCTAATAAACTGTGGGCATCTTCAATTCAGTAGAGATTATTTCTATGGACTACTGGTGAAAAACAATTAACGGTTTGTAATTTTTATATACAGTAGTTGAGGCTGAGTCTTTCACGACATGTATTGTTTGAGTCAAAACGTCACGTACATGTGCATTAAAGAACCAAAGATAAGAAGAAAGGTCTTTCCAATTATTGAACTGGAGACAGGAATACATATATCCTAGTGTGATTATTATCTATTGAATTACTAGTAAAACTATAGTCGGACCACCTACTCCAATAGATTCAATAGTTGACGTATACAATAGTGTAAAAAAAACTTCGAAACGAAGATAACACACAAAAAAGGTAATTTATATGCCTTTTTTTTTTAACGAGTAATTTATATGCCTTTATAACTAATTCGAATAAGGAATAATATTATTGTATCCTTTTTTAGGTTATTATTGTATGTCCTTTGAATAAAGTTTGCTAGAAGATGAAGAAGGGACCCCTTTCTGATTGTAAGATCAAAATTCGTTTGGAAGCTCAATTCAATTTTCTTTGGCTTTTTCGAATGGTTCTCCTTCTGTAACTTCAATTTCTAGGCAGAGGCTTTAACTTCAGTAATAATTCTCAATTCTTGGATTTTCATGAAATTTCTCACACATATGGCAATAACATAGGAAAATATGGTGCATGGATCCAAAAAGTAGTTACTAGAGAGGAAAACCTTACTTGTACTTATCAAAAAGGAAAACATTAGCCTGACATGCGTTTACAATTCCGGATTTATCGCCTCTCACTACTCTCATACTTTGTTGTGAGTCATTAGCAGCACCTTTAATAAAAGGGACTAACTACTTTATCCAAAAATTAAGGTAAAGTGATTAAACATTTAATTACTAATGCTACAAAAAGATTGTAATTGGGTGAGGAAGCGACGCGTCAGAGCAATTTGAAATTGGCGTAGGGGTCCCATGGCATGTTAAATTATGGAATAAAGTTTGATCTAGATAGGTCTGTATAAATGAACAACACTTCCAAAAAAGTTCACCAATAATAGTATAATACCAAAAACTAAAAAAAAAAAAAAAAAGATCAAGAATAAATAAAAATACTAAAAAGATACAAAACGCGTACGGTGACTGTAAATGTAATAACGACACATGGATTAAGTGTTCTATGTGTGGACAACAACATTCGAATCCATTGTACATTCATCGGATAATAGGCTCCGTAGAATTTAGAACATTGTTTCGATTTGTACTTATTTTAAGTTGTTGCGTAGTGTCGTTGAAACTTGAACAAGAGTTGTATTTTGTAAAACGCATTTTACACAGTACAATTTGCTTCACACCACAGTTATTAAGTTGCAGAATAAGTTGGTTATGAAAAACTTAGAAGAAAGACTAGTCTTAGACTTCGATTGTCCTCGTTGGTTTTGTTTCTTAAATCTTTTTTTAATAATATAAAGGAAGGTATCAAGTAAGAAACGTTTCCAACATTCTTTATATTAGAAACGTCCCTTTCATTTGTTGAAGAATGTTGCTTATTTTATTATTATTTTGGTCTAAAAAAATTCTAAGAAACCCCTTACAAACACCAATTAGGATAGTCTTAGTTTCAGGGCATAGAAGTTTCAATTTCAAATATTGAATTATTACTCATGATAACCAGGTTGACTTGAAAATGAGTTAGGTTGCTCAGCTAGTGGTTGAGGTCATTGATGGCGTAATAGTGCTGGTTCAAGAATCACTATCCAGGAGTCAAGGACCACTATTAATCAGAGAACCAGCTGCAAAAACTTATGTGTCATTGAGGCAAAACCAAAATTTGTCAGATGTTGTACAACAATGGGTTTAAGTATAACAGTGTTTCTTTACACAACCGGTCTGGGTATTGTTACAACCTCATTAGCTTCGTCTTTTTTTCTCTTAATTTAGAAATCTAGAGATCCACATTGTTTGCTCTCTATAGATTTTGCAGTAGATCCAGCCTCTGTGTGTTTATTATCACCGTTTCCGTTTCCTCTTGGTCTTCCAATGCCCATCTTAGGCAAACCACGGTTCAATCCTTCCAACAACACACAAGCTTTGCACCATTTCTGCATCATTGTATAAGATAATTCATTCAAAAAGTAAAAACAAGCACATTTTATCATCTCCAGTGCACATCATATTAGTTCTAATGTAAAATATGACTTGCTGTATAAGAGAGAGAGCAGTCATTGTTTTGCAAAGTCTCACCTGGCTAGAAATATACCCGCATCGCTCACATGTCCCTTGCTCAGGCATTTTCGTGGTTGTCGCAATTCTGAAATCTTCACCGGATTTAATGATATCCAGAATGGCTCTTGGCCTGAAATTTATATAACATAAGTTGGATATTTACTACATTGTTTGGTTATGACAAATATAACCAGTAAAAGTTGAACAAGAACCTTAGTCTTTCCAAGTCTTTGATGAACTCACGTGCAAACCCACGATAAGCATTAGGAGAGTATATGCCTGCAATCACAATAAAAATGAATCAACTCCAATATATTTGACCGATAATGCAT
>NC_025691.1:24536833-24538308 GCF_000633955.1 Camelina sativa
TCTTCACCGGATTTAATGATATCCAGAATGGCTCTTGGCCTGAAATTTATATAACATAAGTTGGATATTTACTACATTGTTTGGTTATGACAAATATAACCAGTAAAAGTTGAACAAGAACCTTAGTCTTTCCAAGTCTTTGATGAACTCACGTGCAAACCCACGATAAGCATTAGGAGAGTATATGCCTGCAATCACAATAAAAATGAATCAACTCCAATATATTTGACCGATAATGCATTCAGCTTATAGTGAAACCGTTGACTTAAGCAACCACTTCGAAAGCAAGCTCAAGTGATAGCTAACAACAGGAAAAAAAAAATTTACATAGCTTTGAAAATGCACAACTCACATTCGGTGGAGAAGTAGTCCAGCTTCTTGAAATAAGCATACGTGTAGCTATGTTAAGGTCTCACGATATCTTCTGTTGACAGTTAAAAAGTTTTTTTCGACATCGTAAAACAAAGAATTTAATAGCAAAGGATATATGACAATCTCCTTTTCGTATGTATATTTGAAAGGTTTGCATCTTGGAATTGGACCATCTTCACCTGTAGTGATTGATGTGCACCGACTCAATCTACAATAACAAAGTTACAAATCAAATCAATCGAGAGACACCAGACAGGAAACATATTTTAACCAAGAAAAAGCATCACCATAAACATATATATAATATACCTAGCAATATCCCCACGGAGTATGTTTAAGAGAACTGTTTCCGCTATATCATCTGCATTATGTCCAGTGACTAACTTATCTACTTTCAATAATGTAGCTCCTCGATCAAGTGCCTTCAAGAAATCAATAAGAGATGAAGGCATAAAACAGAAGATGATTGGTATGATGAACTTTTGAGTGAAGAGGGAATGCTATCACCTGTCGACGAAATACACCACAAAAGGTGCAGTTGTTCTTCAGACCAATCATCTTTACAATGTCGTCCATTGTCCATCCATACAGATCTTTGTACGAAACAATCTGAAGAGGCAAACCATACTGGACCAAAAAAACAAAATCCTTGAATTGACTAATCAACATTAACGATCTTCTTAAAGACTCTTATGTTCCGTAATGCAATCTTAGCATGGTTTTCATCAAAACCAAAACAAACAATGGAATTCCAGAGAGAACACATGACACATAAAACTCAAAAGCTTACTTGAACTTCGTTCCTTTTAACGGTCTCGAGCGAATCATCACGATAACCCGTTATCCCTTCATCAATAGACAAGAGAAACAGATCCAGCCCGTAATTGTGACGTCTGTTTAGTTCTGATAATACATATGCCAGTACTGTCGAATCTGCACACCAGAACCAACTTTTTTGAGTTCTTGATATAACAAGGATGATCTCCACAGTCCAACAGTATTCTATATAACTTTGGTAACATAAGCAGTTGGAGAAACATTATAGCCAATAACATGAAACTAAAACAGAGTGATTCGTAAACATTCTCAAAGGTTTGAACTTT
>NC_025691.1:24539657-24570706 GCF_000633955.1 Camelina sativa
CGGAGTATGTTTAAGAGAACTGTTTCCGCTATATCATCTGCATTATGTCCAGTGACTAACTTATCTACTTTCAATAATGTAGCTCCTCGATCAAGTGCCTTCAAGAAATCAATAAGAGATGAAGGCATAAAACAGAAGATGATTGGTATGATGAACTTTTGAGTGAAGAGGGAATGCTATCACCTGTCGACGAAATACACCACAAAAGGTGCAGTTGTTCTTCAGACCAATCATCTTTACAATGTCGTCCATTGTCCATCCATACAGATCTTTGTACGAAACAATCTGAAGAGGCAAACCATACTGGACCAAAAAAACAAAATCCTTGAATTGACTAATCAACATTAACGATCTTCTTAAAGACTCTTATGTTCCGTAATGCAATCTTAGCATGGTTTTCATCAAAACCAAAACAAACAATGGAATTCCAGAGAGAACACATGACACATAAAACTCAAAAGCTTACTTGAACTTCGTTCCTTTTAACGGTCTCGAGCGAATCATCACGATAACCCGTTATCCCTTCATCAATAGACAAGAGAAACAGATCCAGCCCGTAATTGTGACGTCTGTTTAGTTCTGATAATACATATGCCAGTACTGTCGAATCTGCACACCAGAACCAACTTTTTTGAGTTCTTGATATAACAAGGATGATCTCCACAGTCCAACAGTATTCTATATAACTTTGGTAACATAAGCAGTTGGAGAAACATTATAGCCAATAACATGAAACTAAAACAGAGTGATTCGTAAACATTCTCAAAGGTTTGAACTTTTGAAGCAGAATCCATTGGTGTGTATGTGAAAGACAATACCTTTTCCTCCGGAGGCACCTATAGCAACTCGCTCACCGGATTTGAATAAACGATTCTGAACAATGACTTGGTGAATCTCTTCCTCAAAAACTTCATAGAAGCACTCTCTGCATATCTTTAAAACAAATATACTCAACATCATTGCTCATACAAGAACAAGCAAGAGATTGAGAAGCTAAGATTCTTTTCAAGGAGTAATGAGCCAACGAACCAGCTCGATCATGTATTGAATCGATACCAAATTCAGAGCCTGATTCAAAAAAACTTACCTGTTAGAACCGGAAAGAGAGGACCTAACTCGGAGTCATATGCATAAAACGACGACGTTTGGTTTCGGTATCTGAATTGTTTTAGTTTAATGGGCCTATTGGGCTTTTTTACCCATCTTCAAAAAAACCAATGACAAGATTATGATATACTGTATACTAGTATATAGAACCCACGATGATGGCACTGAAAATCATTTGTTCCCATCAAAAACTTAGGATACGTCAATCGATCTAACATAAATATCTGTGTTAATCCATTTTTACACGTTATGACTTATGAGTAATTGTGTCGACGACAATGACATTCAATCACTAAGTCACGAATGTGTGACGAGTCATGTTTCATGTTTCTTCTATACCAACGCATTAAAATTTCCTAAATACGAAATTGGATGAAGTCAAGCTGGGGTCATCCTAAAATTTATATCCTTTTTTACCTAAAGAATAACTTACTTCTGCCGTTACACAACTCTCAATTTCTTTATCACGAATCGAGAAAGCAGAGGGTTAATTAACACTCATCACCAAATACCAAATGAAGAAGTTTTCATACGATTAAAATACCATGAAATAATTTTGTTTTTTTTTTTAAACCATATACAAGAGAAAGAGAAAACATATGAATACTGTAATCAACAAAAAAGCCAACAAACTTAAACATCATAAAAGCAAAAGATGATCAATCATCACAATAGAAAAAGAAAAAAGAAAAAAACAAAGCAAATCAACCATCATTATTCATAATATTTAATCATAATCTTTTTTTTTTGCTTATTCCTTATCCTTCTTCTCTTCCTCTACGGTGGTCTTGGGGTGGTACCCTGGAAGCTTCTCCTTGATCTTCTCAAGAATCCCTTTCTTCTCCACTGGATGTGCTTCCTCAACCGGATGAGGAGTAACCACCGGAGCAGCAGCGACGGTTGAAGCATCCTCTGTCTTCTTACCGTGTCCAGGAAGCTTCTCCTTCAGTTTATCCATAAACCCTTTCTTCTCCTCCTCTGTTTTCACCTCTACTTCAGTAGTTGTCTTCTTCTTATCCTTCTTCTTCTTCTTCCTCTTCTCACCATCTTCACCTACTTCCTCGCTTGACTTTTTTAAAAAAAAACACAAACCCATATTAGTTAGAATAAATCTTTCGAATCAACAGATCAGATCTCACGCGATCTTGAATATATAATGATCAGATCTAAAACTTACAGAGCTAGAAGAACTGTCGCTTCTGTGAAGCTTCTCAAGGAGACTAGGCTTCTTCTCTTCCTCTTCGTGCTCGACTTTAATAACCTCTGGCGCTGGCTCAGAGATATGAACCTTCTGCTCGAACTCAGAGTCGATGGTCGTCTCTTCGGGTTTAGTTTCGTCCTTCTTCTTTCCCAAGAAATCGAACAGTCCACGATCAGTAACCTCTGTCGATGATGATTCCTCTGTTGCTACCTTTGGCACCTCCTGCTCAGTAACGTTCTTGGTTTCGTCCGCCATAGTTAAAAAAGTTTTTGAGATGGATTCAAAAGTATTATGTGATGGTTTTGAAATTCAAAAGCAAATGAGAGAAAAGAGGATGATGATTGAGTTTGAGATGAGGAGAAGAAGAAACTGTCGTCTTTTATAGTATCAAGGACTATAGGAAAGGGGTCCAATCCACCGCGGATTTCATGCTGTATTTACACTTTTTTATAGTTTTTTTTTAAAGTGAACAACTATAGAAAAATTATAAATTAGCCCGAATTTGTTTCCTTTTTATACATCTACCACCTAAATTATAATTTCTCTATTCTTTTTTTTTCTATTTATTTATTAGATAAGGTTATAGATGTATCAAAAAGAATTAATTAATTAAAAAAAATAGTTTGCTTACGTGATTGGAGGTCATTCTCTAATACATTATCTGATAAATCTGTTGTTAAATAAATTTAGTGGAACTAGAATAATGGATAGGAATGACAACTAAGATAGATTTGTTCTTTAGGTTTTTACCATCTAGGCTTATCACAATTCACAAGTTTTTTTTTTAATAATACTTGTTTATCTCTAATTTGTAGTACAATGATGGATTTATAAAGTAAAAAGAAATAAGAAAACTATATTCAAACTTTAAAAAGAGCAAGGAATCATTGGAATGAATATATAATATATATATATATATATTTTTTTTTGACAACGCAAAAGAGATTTCTATAATATCTATATTAACATTATTATAGAAGTGTCTTAAAGTTTTGGGGTTTCTTTATGCAAAATAACAGAAATATAGGGACAATGTTGCACATCCCAAAAATGGATTAAAGAAAGGAGAAGCGTACTTAAGGTAAATTAATAGAGCGCGTAAAATAATCTTAACTCTTAAGCTTGCAAATTTTGTTTTAACGCTTCATTGATTAAGAGACACGTGTCATTCATTAAGAAAAAATCGGACGGCGGAGGTGAGAGTTAAGCTGCAAATTAATAAAAAGTCAGAAAATGGAGACAGAGAAAAACGAGATCAATCAATCAAGTTATGACACGTGTCAATATAACGTGGGAAGTTGTCCTTTCCCGTGGGACCCGATACTGTGTACTGATTGGCGTAAAAGACGTGATGTCGGTTACGTGGGTCCACTGGACTTATTGACTAAATGCCACGTCGGAATCATAATAAAGCTTGTTGGAGAAGAAATGTTGAATTTTTGTGAAATTTATAACGTTCCTTTGGTTTTTTTTTTCCCTTGGATGCGTTACAAACAAATTTACCAATAAGAACGTGGTTTTCTATAGCGCTAGGAATCAACGATTCTTATAACTAGGCATATTGAAGAGGCCAATCCAGTGACGCATGATTTTTGAAATTGTAAATGATCTTTGGAAACGTTTTAACGCAAATAATATATATATATATGGATTAAAGAGTATATATCCAAATGCGATTGACCCAACAGATTAGAGGTTTTCTAATAGTGCTATCTGATTTGAGTTGATGCTACAATTGGGATGATTTACGTTTCTTGTGGATTCGTCAAAATTAATGTTAAAGGATGGTCGGCCACCAAAACAAAGATTCAGAACAGTTTACAATAAAGATAATTCGTAATCTTATTTATGGTCTTATGGAGTAAGGTTGTGTATATATATTTTTTTTCTCAACGTTAAATGGATATGTTTTGTTTTAATGCACTTTTTAACAAAAGATAAACTTAGACACGTAAGATAAATGAAATCAGGAAGAGACAAATGAGCATACGATTTCTTGGATTGTTAATGCAATATGTTAATGTCTGTGTGGGATATCACTTTCGACGTATAATTAAAAGATAATCTAGAAAGAATTAATAAAGAGACAGATGGTAATCGGGAATGCCTTCGCCTATAATGACAATGAACCGTGTACCATTCCATTAAAAGATATGAACACGACGTGCCACATCATTCCTAGTCTCTGGTCTCAAGACGTGTCACGAACCGTGACGCAGTAGTACCAACACACATATCAAAACAAAACCAATCTCTTTCAACGACTAAACTTGTTCGTCTTTTTGGTTATTATACACCGAAGCTCCAACTTAATCTTTGGATAACGTTTTTCGGTGATAACGATGACGAAACGACAAAATTGCATGTAGCCGACACTTAATAATGATAATAACTATAGTAAAGATTTTTTTTTTTTTTTTTGATAAAGAATAAATAGAATTAACTATATAGTAAAGGTTTGAAAATACTATCATTCAAAAGCATCATATTTCTGAACTGAACGCACCAAAAAAGTGATTAGTGCGCTAATGAACATTATTCGTTTGTTCTTTCTGTCTATTTCTTCTTTTCTTTTTTTCACCGCCCGTCTGAGTTGTATGGGCGAGATATTTGCCATATTATGGTCAAATCAGGAATATTCAACCAATACTCGCTTTATTTCAGTGGGTCACGAGAATCAATTAAATGCATTTCTCTTTTTTTCTTTCTTGACGTTGTTGTATTCTTCTGTTTATTCAATGAATTGTTTGCTTATTATATAGTAAAATGTTTTTTTTCTAAAGAAATTTCATTTTATATCCTAAACAATCGTAAATTCGACCGTCAAAAATAATGGACCCAATAATAAAGTATGATGTAAAAGAAAACGAAATAGCCCAATAGCCATGACATGGGCTTTAACAATGCAGATCGGATCTATTACCCGACGCGGTTGTTGAAACCGAGAGAGAGAGAGAGAGAGAGAGAGAGAGAGAGTCCACGCAACGTTTGGCCGAATTGGCTGCTAACGCGAATCGAAAGAAACGAACAATCGATGTTTCGTCGTCGCTGCAAGTTTTGTTGATGCGAAAATAGATTCCATCTCGCAGATTTTGTCATGTTTGTGAGAGATTGATCCTGGTGCATCTCGTGGGTGAGATTCTCCGACGCGATGATAACGAGATCGAATCTAGCAGAACAGCTGAGGGAGTATCAGATTAGATCAAAGCATGATTGGGCCTCCGTTTCTTTCTTCTCTTCTACCTCCAATTTCTCTTCATCCAGGTTTGTACAAAACTATCTTCTTATTCAGGTCTTGAGATCTTCGGTTTATGCAAATTGCTTTTTCTCTGCTGTGATTCGGAGCTGCTGTGCCGTGCATAGAGTTTATATTAGTCTCAGGGAATTGGATTTGATTTTTGATCTCATTGAGAAATTTAGACTTCGTGATACTCTCTATTCAATTTGGAATCGTAAAATCTCTCATCTTTTTAGGGTTTTGACTTAGAACATTGGATGTGAGTGCATCTAGGTAACATTTCACACAAAGGAACTATATAAATCTGATGAATTTACCAAATTGAGTAACATAAGTTGTTTGCACCTTCTTAGAAGGATAATTCACAGTGGTGGTGGTACTTATGAAAGTCGTTTTGTTTTGCTTTTGATTCAGGGTCGATGTTGTAGTCTTTGTCATATGGGAGCTAGTGATCTTAGCGTTCCTGGTGTTTTCAGCTGTATCCTTGTACTTCAGGCGGTTGCAACTCGCATTCATCCTGGGTTGTGTCACCTTACTATTGCTTGTTTGTATGAAATTCACAAAGCAAGTGAGACAAGCCAGGAAAAAGAAGCGAAGGATGCTTCTTCCTCTCTCTATGTAAAGACCAATACCACTCAGCAGTTGCAAACCTTTTTTTTTATCTTCTCACGCAACTAAACCCAACTCTTTCTTGGCATGAGCATTGATGAAGATGATGGCAAAGCTCAGACTGACTCTGGGACACATTGCTTTTGTTGTCCTTTGAAGAAGAATCGACCTGACTTGAGATATGAAACCAGGGAATGCAATTTCAGGGCTTAGGTTAGACAAATCAGAACAAAAGTGGTTGTAAAGGTTGTTTTCCTGTATAAAGTAGTATGGGAGGTTGCATTGTTTTTGCTAGGCACAATCACGGAAGATGCACTCGAGCGTTTTGTGATTAAAGAAATATACACTTTTCCATATATCTATGTTACACTTAATATCATGGTGAAGTTCTTTAGATTTTGTTGGCTGTAAAAGTTTTTCTTTTATATAAATGGTTTGCAGGATTATCATGTGACATGATCAAAGAAAACAACAACGAACACTCATGAAAGTAGAAGAGAGCTCTATATTGAGTAAAAAGTAGCGAGCAACTTGGTCTAAAAGCTCACATGTTTAACGTTTCTATCACCACCTTTGCGTTCTGCAACCACTTTATTACTTTGTTCTAAATATTAAACATAAATGTGGTAAGGTGGTAATAGCTAGTATTATATGTTTTGTTATGGTCTGTCAATACACTAGCTTAGCTTGATTTGATTCACTCGGTTTATCAAGTAATGAAATGTCTGCATGGTGAACCCTTCTCAAATATGGAGAAATTGCTTTGCTAAAGTTCATTAATGACAACAAAAAAATAAAGCAGGTGAGTAAAAAAGCTCAAACAAATGTGGAAGTGATCAAGAAAATTGCAGTTTTTAAGGGAAATAAAGATTTTAAAAAATGATGCAACTCTCTAGATATTTGTAGAAGATCAGTACGATCCACGAGTGATCGTGATCAAAAATTTATGGACAGATTTGAAAGGCAACTAAAAACAATCCAATAACACACGGACATACTTTTCCCTCCACACATATATATAAGCAGTGAGGCACTTATGGTTGCAAACAGACAAATTCACAACGCAAATTCAGAGCCGAATTAACACACACACACAGACAAGAAAAAACAACATGAGGAAACTATATTCCAAGGGAATTAGACTCTCCGAATTGATGGAGAAATGGAGAAAAAGGAAGAAAGGGTACTTCGCTTTATACACGAAAGAAGGAAAGAGGTTCGTTTTGCCATTGAATTATCTAAACCATCCGATGTTACAAGTGCTACTGGAGATGGCTGAGGATGAGTTGGGACTACCATTGACGGTCCTTTAAAGGTTCCTTGCGATGGAAGTCTAATGGATCACATCATCATGCTTGTAAGGAGAAGTATGTCCGATGATAATGATGATGTGGAGAAGTCAGAGGTTAGCAGCACTTGCAAGGGAGCTCCAGTCTCTTCTCTATTACCTCTCTTTCGTGGACAGAGCCAGCTTCAATCATTAGTTTCCTAACAATGTCTAACAATGTGGAGTTGTAAATTTTGATGAAATGGTGTTTTAGTAAATAAATTTCCGACAAGAGTTGTTGCTCTTGTTTGTGTATAAAAAACCATGATCATATGTCAGAATTGTAATTGTTAAGTACAAAATATGGGACAAAATTATAGTTTGAGATTATAACTTTTTCGCTTTTGAGATTTTTCCTGATGGTTAAGTACAAAATATGGGACAAAATTATAGTATGTACGTAGTTTAAGTGTTTTAATTAAGCAAAGGATATGTAATGTAACAGATCATAATCCACATTTCTTAATTAGTAGCAAAATAAGTTGAGTTCAGTACTATAAAGCGCAGAAATTGGATAAATCCATTGATTAATTAATCCAATACTAGTCAAATTTAAAATTAAAGCAACAAATTAAAAAAGATGGTTTAACGTAGACAAAAATAATTTTGACCCCCAAAAAAAAAACCATTTAGAGAGTATTTGTAAAAATGGGCTTTTAATTGGGCTTAAGGCTTTTAGTCGAGGCCTTACCAAAAGTCACACGAGTGACATGGCTGAATCAAATCTCAGGTAGAGAGAGGTTACTGTCGAAGCAGAGGGAGGAGAAAGAAAGCTTTTTTTTTCTGGTCTGAAATCGAAGTGCGAATCGGAGGGGAATCTAGGGTTTCGAGAAAATGGGAGGAGGACATGGCGGAGGTATTACTTACAAGGGAGTCACTGTACACACTCCCAAGACGTGGCACACCGTCACCGGGAAAGGCTTGTGCGCCGTTATGTGGTACATTTCTCTCTCTCCACCTAATTCGCTTTTTGATTTAGGACTTAGCTAATCTCGATCGGAAGCTAGATCTAACCATGGGAGTTTCGATTGATTGACCATTCGAAGAATCTGGTATCTAGTATCCACCTGGTTTGTAAATTAAAAGTTGACAATGGATTTGTCAAATTAGTATCGGATTGATTTGAATTTTGATTATGTTTCCGGAAGGAATCAATTTCAATTTCAGTTCGGATGAGAATGATTGAAGAAGCAATCACCTCACCCTTGTAACGATTTGAATTTGATTATTTTTCCTATTTTACAATCAAGTTTTGATGTTTTTTTTCAGGTTCTGGATTCTGTACAGGGCAAAGCAAGATGGTCCTGTAGTTATGGTAAGACTCTCTTTTCATTCTTATCTTTCCTTCACCCTTGTAAAGTTTATAGGTCCTCCTCCTAATTCTTCCATGATGGCTAACATGTGATTTTGCTTATTTGCAACTGATAGGGATGGAGGCACCCATGGGATGGCCATGGTGATCACGGTCATGGGGATCACCACTAGGTAATGTCTCTACTTGTACAACTGTTTGATTGACTTATTTAAGATGAGAAATAAAATATCTTCTTTTTTGTATTAAACGCTCGTTATTGTTCGTACACAGGGCTACTAATAAGTAAGACATCAGTTAGTGAAAGTTAACTTCTTCGCATTGTGTTTATTAGCAATTTCTAAGGTGTTGTAACTTACTAACGAGATCTCTTGTTAGGCGCCCTGTAGTTGGTTTTGAAATAAGATGGTAGCTTTTATCTGGTTTTGGTTCATACAAACGGTGAATGTTTAGAGGATCTTTTAACTTCTCTAAAGGATGTTCTTGTTTTATATATACACTAGAATGAATCATTGACACTCTTCTTGGCAGTTAGGTGAATGAAAATTGAGTGCCTTTATCTTGAATGGTTGTTATTAGTTTAGTGGTACATGGTTTGAGTATTCTCTTTACTGAGACATCGCTGATTTGTGGCTATAAGCATTGCCAAAATATACTGATCTGGTTTCGGGTTTTGCTTTTAGGTCTCACTGAACCTTTGAAGATCATGACGAAAAAAAAAGAAGGAATCGTCTCTTGTTTTTTTTTTTTAATTTTCAGCTTCATATGTCGAAATAAAGAGAACTGTGAAGAAGACGTGAATTGTTTGTCTACACAACTTTGGAGGCCTTGCTACTTGTGTTGCACTTCCTGATGATGTTGTCATTTTGCTGTCTACAAATTAATGTGAAATATAATAATTTGCGAGATTCGTGTTCGTAGATCCAAGCCTCCAATGATATGAGTTACAAAGAAACGCTAGGGATTACATTTGTGGTGTTGGTGTTAGATGTACGAAACGTATGAAACTGAACTTGTAATTGGTATTTGAAGTCATATTTGAGAACAAAATTGCTATTAATCAAATTGAAAATGTCTACTTTAGCAATGTGAATAGATAAAATCTATAATTCAACATCTTATCAACATTTTATCTTAAGTACCAGTTTTATTTAGAGACTTTTCTTTTCTGGTGAAGACAAAAAGTGTCTGGCTTTTAAGTCTTCAACCCTAAATCTATAACCAAGTAGCCAGTTTAGTACGTAAACGGGTAAAAACTTCGTGTTACTTCAAAAAAATATATAGAATAAAGAATATAATGTTGCAAACTTCTAATGTTAACTAAGCATGCTCGCTTGAAACAAAACCTAACCGGATATATCATATATATTATCTAGTTGGTGAGAATATTTAAGAGTGAAACTCTCGTCTGAATCAATCGCCGGAAAATAGACTCCAACTCTATCTCAAGCTCCTCTATTGCAATCTCCGCCGCCTCCAACCTTGTGGTCGCACTTTGCACCGCGGTCTCATCCCATACATTATCTAACAAATACGAAGACCGACTGGTAAAGATCGAAGACAAAGACCCTTTGCTCGATCTCTTCTCTAGCCAAGGAATACAACCAAGCGAGAACAAAGACTCAACCATTGTCACAACGACTCTTCTCACTTCTTTCAATACCTCAGCGACAAACAGAAGGTTATGTTCTGTTGGCATGTCCACTCTTCCTTCGCTTCCTTTCATATTCTTCAGACAATTCAAGCATTTCAGCGTCTCCTTCTTAAGCTTGTTCTTATACCGATTATAAGCAGCGATCTTCTCGTTGACATCAGATGATTCGTTGCCACGTAGAATCAGTTGTAGATCATGCAAGTTGTGTTTGACGAGTGTCATCACATCTTTGGATATGTTACAGATGTCTAACATCCTCAATGAAGCTTCTGAAACTTGCTCCGTCCACTTCTCTTGTCCTTGTTGAGACATAGATTCTCTTGTTTTCGGACAGTGATCAAGGAGATAGTTTACGCAGTCGTGTAGCTCTCTCAAATTCTCAAAGTCAATCTGAGCCATAGATCTTAATCTGTTGGAGATCCTTAGGTAAGAATGTAAAGAAGCGAATTGATCGATCGAAAAGGTAAGTTTTTGATCTAATAGTGATTGATTTTTTAGGGCTTTTTGAGAGTTTTTAAGCGAAGATTAGAGATATACTGAATGTGTGTAAGAGTGATATTATATATAGAGGAGAAGAGGGATCTGAGAGGAAAGTACGATGAAGGATCCTAAGTTTGGGTTTTTGTACGGACGTGGGACATCTGGGGAACAGCTCATTTTGGAGGTATATATTATCAAAATAATGGTTTAAATGAATTAAAACAGGTCACAAGGAACCTTCTTTGTACGTAAAAGAAGCACTCGTGGATTAGGGTACATTGTGGATTTGTTTAGATATATATTCTGTTTATAATATATACTTTTTAAACATTTTAATTTTATTATTGGGTACTTGAAGGTATCAGGTTTAGGCACCATGCATGCACGAGCGACGGTGCCAGGCTGTGTCGGTAAATTGCAACAATTTGGAATAGACGAGGCGAGTATTAATTAAATGGTATGAAAAATGTTTAGATTGTGGAATTTGGATCAGACTTTAAATATTGAGTTACGTGTTTGTCAGAGATGTTTATGTATCAAGTTACGTGGATCTATTTATTATCTACAAAAAGTAATACTGTATAAGTCTTACATTAGAAAAAATAAGAATAATAAATCCCGAATACATATACATCTCTGGCAATGCATGCGGTTGTGGTAACCTGAGATCCTCTGTAGATTTTTTCGACCAAGCAAACTATTCACAGTTTCACTTTCACACTAATTTAATACCAATGAAACTTTTTATAACGTGGATAATAAGAATACACATATGTATTACGTTACGTGTATGTACATATTACGTGTATACATGCTGGATTAGATTTTGTGTTTAAGATCTTTATATCTCAGGTTATTTTCAACTGATTAATATCTCCTCACAAATTATATAATTAGATCCAGATCCCTCCAAACGCATTCATTTTTATTCTGTTGTTAGTGGAGCAATCTTATTATTCGATTTCCCATTTGGAATGTATAGCTGCGACTGCGAATTATAATGAATAATCAATCATGCATAATGCATTATTTTTTTTTTCAGTTGTCTCATCATCATGTAGAGACTTTATTGCATAATTGAAAAAACAAAAAAAAACAAAATCATTATTGCGTAATTGTTTTAGCAATTTCCGTATGATTTAGCTAATTTTTTCAAGACAGCCGATCAAAAAATAAGTAAAGCCCATTGGATCCAATTAATAAGCCCATTATCTCAAATTCACCCCTGCTCTGTTTTGCAAACAACTTCTGAGTAATGTGCTCAGTCTTGTGATTGTACAGACATGCATGTTCTTGACAAGTAACGTTTGAATATACTGTATATGATTTAAGAACGATGCATACAGATATTTACGAGTTTTTTAAGATCATCACCATCTTAAAATCTTTGCCTAAACTAAAAAAAGCTGAAGCCAAACACTTCACATGAACAAAGTTACATCTAATCATCAAATCTCAAAGAGTAAGCATGTTAAGAAAAGAAACTCTTGTCTTCAACAGTTTATTATACACACTATCCAACTCTCTCTCTGTTTCCTCAATCCCATGTTCTGTTTCTCTCAACTTCTTCAGCTCCTCCACATCAACTTCTTGATTCTTCCTATTAAATATCCTCGACACAAGCCCTTTCCTCGATCTCTGCTTATGATCGCTTTGATTCTTCGTCACCACTTCGATCAACAAAGACACCAAAACATCGAAGCTCGTCTTTTCAACTCTTTTCATCACGTTGATGACGTCTCCACAATCTCTTTTCTTCTTCTTCTTCATCTTATCCTCTGTTTTCTTCAGCTGTTTCACAACCGTTCTGCTCAAGGCTCTTCTCTTAAACACGTATGCGTCTATCTCACGCGACACGAATGCTTCTTGATCATCTCCTGATTTGCTTCTGATCACTCTCCTCCTCAAGCTCGATTCCAGTTCCCTGACTTGTTCCTTTATCTGCATCAGAACGTCTCTGATCGTGCTGCAGATATCAAGAACCTCGAGGAACCCGTCGGAAACGTCTTCATATCCGGTGAAAGCTTTTTGTGTTTTCGTCGTTTGGAAACGGAGGAAGACTTCGACAACCTCGTACAGGTTCTTTAAGACACCGAGTTTCCGACGAGCAGACTCTGGTCTTTTCTTTAGTATCAGAAGATGATCTTCGATGGCTCGAGACAGAGGACGAACGTCTTCAGACCAGCTTGTTGAACGCACGTGGGCATTTGATGATGAAGTAGCAGCCATGGCTGATTCACTCTGTAGAGATATTAATGTATATAGTCAACGAAAAAAAGGTTCAGTTTCTCAATTAATACTCTCACCCTTATATATGTATGTGTCTTATATGTACAATGCATGTTAATTTGAGTTTGTGTGTATATGTATGCGTACACGTAGAAGCCAGTTTATTGATAATAGATGAATATAGATACAGTCTGGAATTGGCTGTTGCAATTGAGTTTCTTCCGACAGTCAAACGACAAATCTACACTCCTCTTCCTTGATGCCTATTTTTTCTTTTTGTCAACTATTATTATTCTTTTGGTTCTTGTTTATCATTGAATTTATATTCGAATATCGTTGAAACAACTGATTAATCAGACTGGTGAAGATGCTTCTTAGCAAATAATTAATTTCATGCAAGATCATCATAGATACAACATTCAAACTAAAGTTCAAATGAATCAAATGACTGACGTGTAAATGTTTCCACATATACAGTGTCGTATAGCTATAATGAGATTACTCCAATTACTTGGAAACTGAAACATCCAACCCACAACGCACGGATGATTATGCTCTGTACATTTGNTTTTTTTTTTTTTTTTTTTTTTTTAGGTAAGTATGTGAAGTCTCTCCTACATATATTTTTGTATAAGATTTATCAACATGATAAGCATTTTTTTTCCTTGGGGCTCAATGTTATATAGTTAAACAAACAAAACAATAACAAATCTTGAGACGGAAAAGAAAAAAAAAAACTAGAAATGGTTTAATATCCAAATTTCAGTTGTTGGACTACTTTTGCATTTGCGGTAACCTTGGATATGTGGGCTGCGGAAATATGAAACCAACAAGAAACAAGAACTGTTGGCTGCGACGTCGCTCTCGAAATCTCAGCAACCTTTATTATATTGCATCCTTGGAGATTTCATATGTCAAGAAATGTCCAAGTACCATTTTTATATAATATATACACGCATACATGTAATATTATATTTGTCCAATAGGGGAAAAGTTGGGAATGTGCACGAACGGAGAAGACTTATTAAACAAAACCATCAACGAAGTTGGTTTTGTGACAGCCTAGATGTGTTTACAACGTTATCGCATACCAAAGCATTATTACTTATAAAATCCTATTACTATTGTATTCATGTCTCCCTTACTAATGTATTAGTCTTGTAGTCAATAATTNATTTTTTTTTTTTTTTTTTTTTTTTGAGAATGGTTGGCAAAATTAATTCGGAAGAAGAGTGTAAAAACGATCAGAGTATACAAATTGTTCTCCTATTTCTCTTGACCTATATAGGAAAAATTATTTAAACAAAAGGAAAAGGTTATACAAGGAAAAGGAAATTTTACGAAAAGGGTTATACAAGGAAAAGGAAATTTTACAAAAAGAAAACTCTTGTCCATACCAAGTCGACAACATAGAGACAACTTATGAGTTAATATCTGAATAAACAGGCTCAGGTTCAATCTGAAAAAGAAGAAATCGTTTTGCAGACTTAAAACGGAACTGTATAAGGTAATGCAAAAATATTGATTTGAGGCAAAAACTGAGCCCTAGGAAACAAGGAATATCCCGATGGTGGTATCTGCAGCAACATCTTCATCGTCATGTCTTGATCGTTCTTGATAGCTGCTTTATTATTGGTAACATTCTTTGGGAGATAAGTGTTGCCAAAAAGCCAGTCATCATCATGAAACAACGTCTGGTACCCAGAGTCTTTGCTTGGCATACGCTTCTTTCTCTTCATCGATTCACAAGTCGTCGTAGCTTCCCTTATCCTCTTCTTAATGTTATGACTAGCATCATCAGACAAACAGGCATCTTGATCTTCTTCTTCTGTCAAACAGCTCTTTTCAAGTTCCTCAGACGATTCATCCGAAACTTGCTTGCTTGGCAAGTAGTCATCTTTCCGTTGCACGATTCTCGAAGCCATTACTTGTCTTTCCATCTTCGATAAAAGTTGTGAATGAATCGAATCTAGGTTTCAGATATCACGCCTAAGACACCTCGATCTATGTGGGTTCCAACTCTAATTGTAATCAAAGCGAGAGATAGAAGAGAACCCTAAAAGAAAATTTCTCGTATCGGACAGAGAAAGAGAGACGGGAAACAAAAACAAATTGTTGTTGAGCAAAATAAATGGAGAGACTGGTGTAAGTCTGAGGGTTAAAAATATCACATCTGCCGACTTACACAAACCTGTTGGGCCAAAACAGGCCTCTTTCTACAATTAATTATTGGGCTAAAACGGGCCTATTTAAAAATACGGCCACATTGCAAGGCCTTTCGTTAGGGAAAGTCTTCAATGGCATGCGTGACATTGTATAATAATCAGGAAAGTCTTCAAAACATGAGGGACATGTATGCTATATGCAAGACGTGAAATTAACCATTTGCATTCAATCATACATATTCTTAAGGCGTGAAATGAACCATTGCTTGTAATCATACACAAGCTGATCAATATATACTTATGAATTAGTAAAGGATTTCTAATTTTCTATATACGCCCCATAAAGTTAAATATTTTAAATTCTAACCACACCATTAAACGTTACTGTAAATTTTGACTTTCTAAAACATCACATATATATATATTTGAGTTATCGATATACAACTTCCTAAATGATCACATCAAATTCCAAACCACGCAATAAAATTTTAACTTCTTTATAGATTCTCAACAAATTAAATTTCAGTATTTCACATCGTCTAACCACACAAAGTTTAAAAAAACTGTGTCTTAATTTGTTCTGCCATCAACTGTTAACACTTTCAGTTAGACTTAAATCAACGATAAATGCTCTTTCACCAACCAAAACTTTTCAATCTATCTGACTTACCCTGAAATAATTGGTAACCATAACCTATAACATCTCTAGCTTAGTTTCTAGTTAACTGGTTTATTCTACGGTTAATTAGGTTCTGATTGTGTAGTTTTGTGGAATTGTAAATCAAAACCCCAATTAAAAAAGAAAGTTTTGTAATACATGGTTTAAATGCGGTGTATATTGTTTTTATAAACCGTTTTCTATTTGGCATGTCGACACGTACTAAAATTAAATTCCCCAAGAGAATTATATATACAAGTAAAACATTCACTTGATATAACGGATGAAACCTAACATTTAAACTAAAACCAACTATATACATATTGACAAAAATAACCAACTATACGTACATAATTGATGTATAACAAATAGTGACCAATAATTGGGTAAGATATTTGAAGACCTTCAATATTAGGAACATGTAAACTTCATGTTCTAATAATGATCTCTTCTCTAAATTGTGCTATTTAACTTTTAATTAGGTCCTAAACTAATCAAACGCTAATCATTCAATGAAGACCAATATCCCTTTTCCATCTGTGTTATCTTCTTTGTTGGGAGTTGGGTTGAAGTCATGACCAAATCCGAGTTGGCAATTTTTTTTGCCTCGTTGTAATATTATTATTCCAAACTTAGTAAAGCTTTCTATCAAATAACAATAATTCACGCAAGTTGCATTTCAAAGCAACCAACCCAATTATATATAGCCCAACCGGATTTAGTATCTTATGGCTTATGAGTTATTGATTAGTCCGGTTATATTGATTTCACAGGTCGAACCGGTCTTGAGCGCCACCAATACGTACCGCCGCTAAAAGGGGAAAGATCCTAATTGTTAAATTAATTAATAGCACTATACACTACGGTTTGTTTTCCAGCAAACCCCACGTTTTAATACGGTGTTAGTCAAATAATTAAGTCTTAATCCGAATCAGATCAAGATGATAATTGAAAAGCATCCCTAACAAACCATGTGGTGGCATTCTGGGTTATCACTAATTAAAACTTAGGGGAGAGTAACGAGAGTTAGACCACAAAATATTAGAACGAATCCATCAACGTGAAAACCTTACAAGTGATATGTCTTCTTATGACCTATAATTAAAATTTCTCTCAATTATTTCCGGCAAATATATGTGTCAACTGAATTTGTTCACGCACGCTGTTTCTGTTCTTATGTTTAATGTTTTGTTGTCTGCCAAATAAATGATAATGCATGGCCAATGGCATGGGATGGCTTGTGAAAAAAGTGGACCTTAGTTTCTTAACGCGCAACCCATTATTTATTTTCTGAGAAAAAAAAAAAAAAAAGAAATAAATTATGATAATCATCAAGATGGTATGAGGTTTTGAAGCAACTAAATCTAAGATTAAAATTTGGTATGGTTCTATAACATAAAAACAACATAAAGGCAGTAAAATTTGGTAATACGGTAATGAATCACGATTCGTTTATACTTTGGGTTGGTTATTTTTTAAGGTTTAAGAATATTATTGTTTATGTTTTTTGGAAAAAATTATTGTTTCAAACAAAAAACGTCACCAAAATATAGGCATATACAAATATTTCTACCACAATTTATGGTTCATTCAGTTTTTATTTTATTTTGCTCTAGCTATTTAGTCTCGCTGATTTATGAAGAAGTCGCTATTAGAAAGTTCACTTTTAAAAGGGAGATTATCACCCTCATCTCATTCTCGATTTATAAACACAAGGAAATGTAAAGTATCTTTTATTTATTTGTTTTTTTTTCTATTTTCTTTCATGTATTTAACTCGTAAAAATAATAAAAATAATGTGACAAAAACGTAAATAGACAGGGAAAAAATAAAGAATGAGATGAGTGATAATTTAGTTAATGTGTTAGGGCATTAAGCAATGAGACACGAGTGCTAATCAAACCCCTAAACACTTTCTCACTTTCGCATTCGATTTCACGGATCGAATTCTCCAACTCCATCATCTTCTTCATCAAACTCTTTACTTCCTCGTTCTTCTTCTTGTTTAGACCAACCAAACTCTTCTCCTCGACTTGCTTCAGCTCCTCGATGCCTTCGTCTAGTTTCTCTTTTTTCTCGGACCGTTTCAAGAACCCCATAAACGGCGTCGTTTTAGTGGAACGTAGAGAGAAGTAAACGCCGTTAAAAAGAGCAACGGAAACCAAAACGGTGACTTCGATGACGTCACTTATAACTGACGCTAGCTCTGCGTCACCGTACGTCCCGTTCACGCTGTCCACGTGGCAGAAGTGCTGGTGTTTCGTCTTCGGCTCGCGGATCGACGACGTCAGCTTCGCGATATCTCGCGCGAGAGACCGGCGAGATTTTAGGTACGATGCGATTTTCTCGTCGTCTTTTTTACGGAGAGCGACTTGAGCGGCAGACTGGTGCTCACGGAGGCAGAGGATCGACGTGCGGAAGATACCGTAAGCGTCGACGAACCGGAGAAGGTCTTCTAAAAGATTCTCGAAGAAGACGGGACGGTTACGTATAGATTCTTGGGATTGGGGGAGCTGGAGTATATCGGCGAGCGTTTCTTGAACGTCTTTGAGGAGGGTGAGACCGTCGGTGATCCAGGGGGTGGTGCGGCGGTTAGATTCTCCGGAGAAGGAGAACCAAGATTTGAGCTGGGAGATCTCGTGGTTGACGTGGGAGATTAAGGGATGAGATCGACAGGGTAGACTGATGGATCTTGTGTGGTGAGAGACACGTGGCTTTGAAGGTGGAGATGAACGGCCGCAAGGTTTGTTAGGGAATGAGAGTGATCGCCGGAAAACTCCAACCATTCTCTGAGGAGAGATAGATAGAGAAGAGAAGAGAGAGAGAAGGGTGCTTTGAGTTTTGAAATGATGAAAGAGGAATAAGAAGGGAGAGTTTATATATATACACCGGTGAGGTGCGGTGAGAGTGGGGTTTCGGGCAATTGAAGTATTGAGATGATGTGCACGTGGGATGAGTTCGCTAGCTACTTTTTTTGAGAATAATTGCTTTGTTATTTCCCAACTATATTTTTATTTAGTTCGTTTCAGATATACACTTGTAACCTATTTTAATAATTCTTCAAATTATACACGATAGCTAGTACACCTATGTGTTCTACACTTACATTTACTAGACTATTTGATTATTACCTGGACGTTTGAACAACTTAACATGTTATATATAAAGTAGAGAGCCAAACTCAATACTATATGTCGTTGCCGAACAAGAAAAGAAACTCAAAGTTAATATGTACATACCTACATATAGATTCTAATAAGGTTAAAGGAGCTAGATATCGTTTGTACGTAATAGTTATCTACTTACTATTCTAGGAGTATTTGAGATACTATAACGTGAATGATGAATATATTAATCAGATTTAACGAGTTAAGAGACATAACAAATGTTCCATTTCAAGCGGAGAGGGGACACACGTGGGTTGGCCACCCTAGCTAGAACTAGAACAAATAGAGTAATTCACACTCGGTAGTATCGTATTATGACATAAGTTATAAGTTATATAACTATTTAAATAATCATACTTGAGTCTTCAATAAACTTATTTGGTAGGGGTTTAGACGCGTTAAGACAGATTTGTTTTCACATGGATATGAACGATCATCAACATGAATTGATTAATTAATATGAAGAATATAGATCGGTCTTAAGTCTAATCAAAAATATTTTCTACATTCGGCGAATTGGTTCGTCCAAATAATTTTTTTATATATCAATGAACGTATAATTACGCGGATAAAGTTATAAAACGATAAACAGTAATGAGTCCATTGAAATTTTTAAAAAGATAATCCAACGGCGTTCTCCTCAAAATCATTCAACAAATCTTAAATTACTGGTACCCGGCCTATGTATTCTGCAGTTAACTTATCAGCGGCTGAAAATGATCACATATATTGGGGTATATATCTACGACAGTCAGGCGGTCAAAAAGGTAAATATATAGCTACGACAGTCAGTATTTAAGGTAATGATTAATGAATAATACAGCAAACAAAACTCAAATTTTTTTTACGTCCAATCCAGTAACATGAAAACGTTTTTCAATCGTATTCTTACAGTGTACTATCAAATAATATACTATTTCGCTTTTTTTTTTTTGGTTTTGTTTTGGTGTTTGTTGTTATAGTACTATATTGTATTCTTAGAATGTACATATATATATGATAGTCTATATATTAATTTCCGGTCTTTTATACTAATAAACTGTTACACTTAAGATTATGTGTCTAGTAATTAACAAAGCACGAGGGGTGAGCTGGTACGTGTCAGAGAACGGCAACTCCAACTATGCATCAAAGGATCAAAAATCACGGTTTTCTTGTTTACGACACTTCACTTTGTCCTACCACGATCACGAAAAAAGAGAGATGTAATTATATAATCTGAACTATCCCTTAAATCGATATTTTACTTAAAATAAGCATTAGATAATTAGGTAGTGCAAGCGTGTGGACTTTTAAAATGAGTAATTCGGCGTAGATCCACAAACATCATCAAGGGTACCTTACTTAACGCTAATAGATTTTTTTAAAAGCATGTGACTTGATATCTGGATTTAATTGCAACTAACTTTGAAATGAAATGTGAGGAGCCACAGACTCTGTGATCGGATTTCCGAGATAACTCTCGATTCAAGTGTTTTAGATCCACATGATCATGTTTTCAGTTATATTGATTACTTATATATTTCTTTTTGTGTGGTGAAATTGAGATTGATGGTTATGAATAATAATGATATATGTCTTTATTTGGAGAATATACCATTAATATACTTGACTAACTGGATGTTGAGAGCTTGCCCGACAATTCAGTTTTGCTAGTATACATTTACGAAGATCCATCGTTTTCAACTGAAGTTCTATTCGTTCGGTATTTTCATGGTTTAGCTAGCATGTTTACTTTGCATAATTGCATGTACTGAACGCATTAATTTTTATCTTCAGAAAAACTTTGTTTTCATTGAAGGGGTTATGTTCATTGTCGTTTTAACGTTATTTTTCAGTTTTCACACATATAGATAGTAGTATAGATAAAACTGAAAATTTAATCAAAAAATTCATATTGAAAAAAATTAAACGGAGGTGGTATGAAATAAGCTAACTGAAACCAAAACATAATACATGCTTGATGAAAATAGTAGACGTACGGCTAAGGTATATAGTATATTCGCAATCGTATCTTTTCCTCGCGTGATGTGCCGAGATTCCAACCCATCTGCCAAATGCAAGGTCACGTGATGAGCTGTTAGATAACTTAGTTATATATAGATATATCGATGTATATAACTTGGTTGGCCCGTCTTCCAAACCCATAGGAAAAAACTTCAGTAGTAAAAATCATTTAATTCGTTAGAGAGTTTGTACATGTAATGAAGCGTAAAAAGCTGTATGCAAATCTGCACTAGTGGAAGATATCGAATCCTGTAACAGGTTCAAGTTACGAATAGATTTGGTGCTTCCTCCATGTGGTATAGATTACATCTATAGAAAGAGCCTCTCTCCATATTTATCTATTTTGATATATTCTGTTTCCCACTGAATACAGAAAAGGAAGATTTTGGTTCAGCTCAAATATCAATGTACGCTAATTGAATTCCACTTCCATAGTTTGCTTTGTTTTTCATTTTATTGTTGAAATACTATTTCTCAAACCAAACAAAAAATGAAAAACATTAGAAAAGAAAGGAAAATTTTTGTTAGTGAATTAAGTTGGGCCTAAAGCCCGATATGTTCTAGTTGGGCCGTAAGCCTAACGTGCAAATCTGTTCGGAGGCGGGCGCTTCCCATTTAACGGCCACTCCTCTCATATTTTCAAACTCTTCCACACATCTCCTCGAATCCAAACCTCCGACTCGTTTCCTCGCACGTGCGAGTTTTTCTCCGGCTGTCTCGTCGAAAATCTTTTCCCAACCTTTCTCCCATTCCCCGTGTGCGTCGCACAGCTCCACCGTCTCGTTTTCCCACTCCGTCCAGCTCCACTCTCTGTTCAGTTTTCCCATCACTTCCGCCACGCATGAGCTGTTGCACGCCACCGTGCAAGGACGACACTTGGCACCACTCAGCGGTCCTCGGCTAGAAAGTGCCACCACGGGAACTCCGTAGTTAGAAGGAGGGAAATCGTAGGTCCGATCAGTCATGATGCAGAAAGGGAGAGGTCTAGTGACGTAAGGGACACGGTGAGTTGTGAGCTGAGCCTTGAAGGCGGACTCGGAGTTGAGATGAATTAACCCGGCTGAGTCGAGGTCTGGAATTAGGGAAAGGCGAGAGAGAGCTACCGTTGAGGTGTTGAGATCGCCGACACCGAAGCGGTCATTGAGGCCACCGTAGGAGGATCCAGGTGGGACTAGGTACTTACCTGGTATGAAGTAATCTGGTTCGAGCGGGTCAGACCAGTAACCATCAACACGGGTACGGACTATCCAGTCGTATGTGAAGTTATTCTCGTTTTGGTATGCCTTAATCATGGTGATACAGCCTTCTACGAGGTTAAAGTACTGTAACAAGCCCTGTCATTGACACCAAGAAGAACCAAATAGATGAGAAAAAATCCATTAAAAAAGAGCAAACTACCAGATGCTAAACAAATATTTTGTAATTCGTGTATGTATTATATATACCGGAATCAGATTTTCTAAAAAAATAATATACGAGTCACGTTTATAACCATTATTATTTTCAAGTGAGAAATTTTTTAAATATAAATATCTAATTATATATACTAGGTACACGTTTATAACCACAATACACTAAAAAGCCTCCGGATTCACATCATCACGCCACACATTAACATCATCATGTCACGCATTAACCATTCACAAAAAAAGTATTACCATAACTTAAAAAATGCCAAATAGAACAGGATGCGAGTTATATTTACAGCCCCATATATGTAAATCACAAGCTGTCAACTTAATCAATATCTTCTTTATGTGGAAACATGGGTCCCGAAAAGGTAAGGGGTCAATTTTCAATCTCGGACTAGGAGGACTACAACATTGCGAGTTGCTAGATAATGGAAATTTCCAAGAAATCATCATTTGAATTTTCAACCTCATACTAACTATAGAATCCGAATCAAGAAAGATGCATTAACCCATACATCACAAGTGTAGTCAACAATTAAATAATATCACAACCATAACATAATTAATGTCATCCGTTTTGTCTTTTGAAACGCCATTTTTGACCGCAATTAAGTTAGTATAAACTAACGAGATAGAAAAAGAATATAGGAGTATTATATAGGATGAGAATTGATGATGCCACCAATACCAAACCCATCATCAAACAAAAAATCCTTCACATGAGTAACGTACAGATCAAGAAACGGTTGCACCAACCCTAAACCTCTCCAACTAAACGGACCCCCTCTCGACCACTTTTCTTATCCATAATTCTATATTTCCGAATTTAAATTCCATTAATTAATTCAAAGTTAGTGAAATTTTTTTTTAAAAAGGTAAGCTAGTTATAAGAGTTGATAACTTTCATGACTAAATTCAATGGTAAATAAATTAAAAGAGTTTGATGATCTAAATTACCTTAATGCCATTAGGCGAATTCATGGGTGTGAGGACTCGAACCATCGGCTCAGTCTCATTAATCGGCTTAGGCTCAAAGATACGAACCCAAGCGAGCCTCGGTGCGTCCTTAAGGAACCGAAGTTTAAACGAGTTTTTATCGAGAGGACTATTAAGAAACAATTCCGCATTAGGATAAACCCTCAAGATCTTCTCCATAATCGATGGTCCGGTTAGCTCGAACCGCCTTGCTCCTCCTACCAAACACACGGCGATCTTAGAATTCACCAACTCCTCCCTCTTCCTCCTCCGCCGTTGGTTTACGTCTTCAAGGTTCGAATCGGATAATTCGACGGTGAAATCAGAGGTTTCGGTTGTGACGGTTAGGGTACGAGTGTAGATTAGGTTACGAAGAGGGGCAAGAGTTGGGAAAGGATCAAGGGTGAGAGAAGAGAAAGAGATTAAGAGGAGGAGGGAGAGAGAAGGTATTATGAGGAGGAGGAGAAGACGACGATCGACGTCGGAGATTCTTTTGGCAACGTACATGACGGCGGCGTGAAGTGATCGTAATTCGCCCTAATCTGAGAAATAACCACCGTGGAGAATGTTCAAACACGTTTCATTTGCCGAAAGAGAGAGAGAGATAGATGTGAATGTGTATACACCAGTCTTTGTGTATATAATTTTTATTTTTTTTCTTTTGTTTCAAAACTTGTGGAGTGATACGGAGTGGCGCTGGTTTGTTGGGGTGGAAGGTGAAATCAACATTAAGCGTGGGTTTGGTTTTGCTTTTTCTCTGTTTCTTTTTTGTTTTTGTTTTTGTTTTTCTTTGGGAGGAAGATACAATATGTAGTTATATGTATAAAGAGTATAAACCGATGAATTAATTAGGTTTATACGCACTGGTTACGTTTGAAAAGAAATGGTATTATTATTGGTTTCTCACGTTTCGTTGTTTACAGTAAAGAATTTTATGAATGTTTTAAATACTTGTTATCAATTCTTACCCATGACTTTACAGAAGTTTTTTGACAAAACAAAACATAAAAATGACTTTACAGAAGTTATACTTGTTTAGTGGTCCTCCTCATCAATTCGAATATAGAAACGTATTACTAGGCGTTTGTAAAATGTGTAGTGTAATTAATTTCTGTTTGATCACCATTAATTGCAGTATTTTTACAAAAATATATTGGGGATGTTGACAAGTATATTCAAAGGATTGATTCTTGAACGACGTGGAGTAAATACATGATGGGTAGTTTGTGTTGCAAGAAAAGTTTTACTTTTTGTTGGTATTTGACAAGAGGAAAAGAAAAGTATTTGTTGTCGTCCAAGAATAGCCTAAATGTATATTCATCGACAAAAAAAGAAAAAGAAAAATAATAATATGACATGTGGGAGCATTGTATATTCATGTGGGAGCATTGTATATTAATTGTATATGTTAACAACATTACCAAAAAAAAATTGTAAATGTTAACAATATGCAGGTCCTTTAATTGTATAAAAATGAGGTTCCAAATTTTGTTTTGGTGAAAGAAATGAGTATATAATAATATTTTCTTTATTTCCCATGAATTTTGTTTTATTATTTTTGGTATTGTGAATATCTGGGTGACAAGATAATATATATGAGTCTATTTACTTATTTTATTTTTTAACATTTGGTTATATATTTAAGGGATTATTTTATGTAAATATATCCTTAAGTATTTTATTATATTTAATTAATGGATCTATATAATCTTTCACATATGCTTATATATTAAATTAATTTATTTAGATATATAGTTAAGTTATTTTATTTAGATCTAAAATTTACAATTTCCTTCTTTTGGGATACAAAAATTATTGCTGTCAACCATAAAATTAGCAGGCTATCATTAATCACTTTCTTACCTTAATGACTCAATTTTGGACAAGCCCTTTTAATGTTAACTAGTGGGTTATATTAATGGGCTTAAATGACTCGATATAGGCCCAATAGTATCATCTGCTCGATTGAAACCAGCAAAATCATCAGAGAGCGAGAGCGGCAAATCGTTGATGATGAAGAGATCTTCTTCCTGAATCCGTAACGTTGAGAAGACAATGCAAGGTGGATCATCTGGTATTGGTTACGGTTTGAAGTATCAGGTAGCTTAGCTCACCCATCGTCTTCGTTTCGGACCACTTTCTTTGTACTACTGCCACTGTGAATTTTGTTGATTTACAGGCTAGATGTATATCGGATGTGAAAGCTGATAAAGATCACACCAGCTTCCTCACTGGAACCCTAAGTTTGAAAGAAGAAAACGAGGTCATCGATCAATTTAGATCTGTGTTTTTTCGTCTCTTGTTGTTTCTGGATCGGAAGATTCTGATTTGTTGATATTTTTATTTTAAAAGGTTCATCTGCTTCGTTTGTCATCTGGTGGATCTGAGCTGTTATGTGAGGGTTTGTTCTCTCATCCTAATGAGATTTGGGACCTTGCTTCTTGCCCTTTCGATCAACGCATCTTCTCTACTGTCTTCTCCACTGGTAATTGAATTCTCATTACTATCTCGAAATTGCTAATTTTGTGAGTTGATTTGATGGTAATCTCAGGAATTGAAACTATGATTCGTCTCAGCATTTGTATTTAGTTGAAAATAAAAAATCATGTTTTGGTCAAACCACACAGCTCAGAGACTTACAATGTTCTTTTCATTTTAAAGGCGATTCATTTGGAGCAGCGGTGTGGCAGATTCCTGAGCCATATGGTCAATCGAATTCTTCAACATTGGAGTGTGTTGCTTCCCTTGATGCACATGTTGGTAAGATTAATTGGTGAGTTCATGCTTTACTGTTTCCAACAGTGTGTATCTACTGAGTCTGGTAGTCCCGAAGTCTTAGAATGTGTTGCTTTTATAGTTTTATTATCCTCATTTTCATGAAGTCTCTATTTCCTTGTTGTGGAAACAGCGTTCTTTGGTGTCCCTCTGGAAAATCAGACAAGTTAATCAGCATGGATGAACAAAACCTTGTCTTGTGGAGTTTAGACTCTTCAAAAAAAAGTGCTGAGGTGATTTTAGCTACAAAGAAGGGAGAGAAAAATAAAACTCTCTGAATCATATATGGATCCTGTGTTTATAGACCACTTTGAGGTACTTTCTGCTTAATAGCTTTTTGACTAATTATAGGTTTTATCTAAGGAGTCGGCTGGGATGCGTCATTCTTTATCTGGTGGAGCATGGAATCCACATGATCTGAATTCTGTTGCAGCGACTTCTGAATCATCTATCCAGTTTTGGGACTTACGGACTATGAAGTATGTTATCATTTGTTCCTCTCCCATGTTCCCATGAAAGTTATATTATTGTATTCCTGCATGCGCATCTAGCGGGTTTCACTTAATCAATCAATAGTCTTTTACTTTTTGGGTTCCAAAATATTAACCATTATGTTGAGTTTAATATGTTTGCAAATTTACAGGAAGGTTAATTCTATCGAACGTGCCCATGTACGGAATGTTGATTACAATCTCAAGAGGGAACATATACTCGTAAGACTTTACTCTGTTTGTAAATATTGTAATTGCTTCTCAACCAATGCAAACAAAGAGCTTTATAAAAAAAAGAATAAAACTGTACTCCACAGGGAGAAAACAAACTGTTTATATATACATTGCAAATGGGAAGGAACAAGGAAGTACTTATCTCATTTCATGTGATAAATTATAATCATGGCTAGAATGTTTGTTCTGAAAGAAAGTGGATCCACTATATTACAGATACGGTATCAGATGTTTGTCTTTATGCATTGGACTGTCGATTATGTAGGTCTCTGCAGATGATGAATCTGGCATACATATCTGGGATCTTCGGAAGGCCAAGGTTCCTGTGCAAGAGCTCCCTGGTCATACACACTGGTAACTGAAGCTCTATTTTCATCAATGGATTTTTTTTTTCCATCAATAGTTCTGCTACACATGCACACAAATCCGATGCTTTGGACCTGGGATTTGTTTCTAGCGTGATCGTTCTTTCGGGAAAATATTGCAGGACATGGGCTGTCAGGTGTAACCCTGAGTATGAAGAGCTAATTCTGGTACTCATTTTCTCCTACCTATTCCTTCTTAGCACAATCAGACGGTTCTGTAATAGACTATAAGATGAAGTGTTCTGGATCAGTAGCGATGATACTTTTACCTGTCCAAAAGTTATTTCGTTTCTGTACTAGAGGCTAAAAGTTGATGATTCGAAAACATGTTCTGTCAAAGCGTTAGTTTCTGATTAAGTTAACCAACACAGAGCGTTGGAACAGACTCAGCTGTCAACTTGTGGTTTGCTTCAGCATCTAGTGAGAAGAAAACCTCAGAAAGGTTAATTTCTCTGTAATCGCACCCTATGATATGCATTCTTCCTACTTTGTTTTGACCTTTTATTATGATGCCGATGTTGTACAGCCCAGTGGAAGCCTCGCGTCTGCGTGTGAATCCGTTGCTTAATTCTTATACTGACTACGAAGACAGTGTCTATGGTAAATGCTCTTGGACCAAACTGAGTTTAGTAACAATTCTCTTCCACTTAAAATTCCTAAAATTACTAAAATAATTGCTCTCACAGGACTCGCTTGGAGCTCGCGTGAGCCTTGGATTTTTGCGTCATTGTCATATGACGGGAGGGTAAGCAACTTTGCTTAAAACCTAAAGAACTTTGGAGAACTAAGAAATAAACCATTTGTTGCGCCAATTATAAAGAACTCAAAGCAGTTTGGAGAGTCCATCTTATAATTTTGGTGTTGGCTTATGTTAGGTTGTGATCGAATCCGTCAAGCCGTTCCTGCCAAGAAGATAGGTACGTGCACTCAATCGAAGAAAGGCTTCAGAGGAAAAGCTCACTGCCATATGTTATCATTTTATACAAATTTTGAATTGATAACAATGATCACATCACTACAACTGTTGAACTTTTACTAGCGTCTCTGTTCATCTCTCTCTAATCACTATATCTACTTTATGTTAAATGATACGAAGAGTCTCACTTGAAAGCGGTGAGAAGTAAGACCCTTACGAATATGTAAAAAAGCACACCTCGTAGGCTCGTAGATATATACTTTGGTCTACAAGAAGAAAATATTCAAATAAGTAATCACCAGTAAGTGTAATTTCTTGTCATAATGCTACATATTCCGTTCTTTTTATATAGCTACATCTCTGGTAAAGCCATGATTCCGAATATTGCTAAAACATGACCCCAAAAAATTGATATTTTCTCAGATCCTGGTAAACAAAACGATGCTCTATAGCGCGGTTCTATGTACATGAGTCATCAGATGCAAAATGGTGACAACAAGGCCCAGCCCCAAGGTTGGAAAACCTGCTGTCAAGTGTCCAAGCAGAGGAGAGATTCAGTTGTAATGATGTGAATCTACCTAGTCTGATAGCATTTCTTCAAGCTCAGGCTCATCAGAGGTAGATGGATCATCGTAATCTAAACTTGTCCCGTTGTATAATCCTCTGTCCTGAAGATCACTCTGTTCTTCCTCATAGTCTGGCTCCGACCAATCTGGCTCATCCTCTTCGGTTTGATCATCATTGGTTACTGTTACTGCTGCTTCTTTACTTGTATATTTGTTTTTCTTTCCAAGTTTTCTAGATTCTACTTGCGCCTTTGCCTTAGCCTCTGTATCTTCGCATATGCACGTGGATGGGTTCTCGTGAAATTCACCTCTACCTGCTCTTACTTCCTTTGGCTCTCCCATGAACCCTCTCTGAAACGAACGGACTCTAGTCGAAAATTCCTCCCACGTTGTGTTCTCTTTGTTCATGAATAATCTGTAAAGCTTTTTTGCATTTGGCCTAACAGTGGGTTTATGTCCAAAGTATCTCCTGCAAATTTCATATAACCAAAAAAGCTTAAACCTTTGCACTTGTATCAAAGAAACATTTTGAATTGGTTTCAACCTAGCATTTGCATCAAAGAGACGAACCGGAAATGAATAAGAAGGAANTCTGTTCTTCCTCATAGTCTGGCTCCGACCAATCTGGCTCATCCTCTTCGGTTTGATCATCATTGGTTACTGTTACTGCTGCGTCTTTACTTGTATATTTGTTTTTCTTTCCAAGTTTTCTAGATTCTACTTGCGCCTTTGCCTTAGCCTCTGTATCTTCGCATATGCACGTGGATGGGTTCTCGTGAAATTCACCTCTACCTGCTCTTACTTCCTTTGGCTCTCCCATGAACCCTCTCTGAAACGAACGGACTCTAGTCGAAAATTCCTCCCACGTTGTGTTCTCTTTGTTCATGAATAATCTGTAAAGCTTTTTTGCATTTGGCCTAACAGTGGGTTTATGTCCAAAGTATCTCCTGCAGATTTCATATAACCAAAAAAGCTTAAACCTTTGCAATTGTATCAAAGGAACATTTTGAATTGGTTTCAACCTAGCATTTGCATCATTTGCATCAAAGAGACGAACCGGAAATGAATAAGAAGAAGATGTTTCAGTACCTCCTCCCAGCCAATATCTTTGCCATATTGCCATTGTTGTTGGTTACAAATACGTCGCTTTCGTCACAAACAAGGAAGTCGAGAGCAGCCATTCTAGAAGAGTATGAAGCAAACGGTTCTAACTCTTCCTTTGTAGCTATAGTGTCTTTTGAATAGAAGTGTGGAAAGAGTGCTTTCAGAGGAGCTAAAGATTCTTCTCCTCCATATACTTCACCAGACGCAACATATATGTGAACATCACTGCCATATCCCAAAGCTCTAAGCATCAGTCCCACTTCTTCTGGAGTTAGCGGACATCTTCCTTGTCGCCTTTGTTTATCTGGGTTGTTAATCTGCCACAAAATTTCAAATACAGTCACTAATAGCTAGTTAATATACAACTGTGTAATTTCCAAAATAACTACAGAATAGGCATACATGTAATGTTTTCCATCTCCTTCTGATTGCTGCAAGTTCTCTCTTTTCCTTATCACCACCACCATAATAGCATCCCGAGAATGCAAGCATATCAGGTTCAAACCTGTGACGAAGTCATTATTGTTTGCGTCAAGACATTCTCTAGTATGTGTACTTTCAACATGGATAAGTAGAATATTTTAAAGATTTCTTGTAGATTAGAATGCCAAATGGGAAGGAGTTTCTAAAGGAACTCCAAGATACAACTAGCTCTATCAGATAAGAGCATCGACTCTACCAAAAAAGAAGTAAGATAAGAGCATTGACCACAGGATGCTTGAACTAAAAGTACCAAAGCCATGCTAAGAGTTTTCAGCTGTGCTATATGTTAGTAGTTCTCCCCAGTACATTTCCCTTGTTCAGTAACAGTGTAAAATAAAGAAATATCAGGATATAAGGTGAATGGTGGTCTACCTTAGGTGTAACGCAATGAAGTGTTTGCTCCTCAATCGCATGCGCCGGACCAATTCATTGCCCATTGTAAGTATAGGATCAGTGAACTTTAGAGCATGGTAATTTACTCTACATCTTAGCTTTTGCAAGTCATCGCTCAACTTGTTTGAAAGTCTATAGTCAAATTTGTTCAGTTGAACTGCCTGAATCATACAGACAAAAG
>NC_025691.1:24577154-24599213 GCF_000633955.1 Camelina sativa
CCACAGGATGCTTGAACTAAAAGTACCAAAGCCATGCTAAGAGTTTTCAGCTGTGCTATATGTTAGTAGTTCTCCCCAGTACATTTCCCTTGTTCAGTAACAGTGTAAAATAAAGAAATATCAGGATATAAGGTGAATGGTGGTCTACCTTAGGTGTAACGCAATGAAGTGTTTGCTCCTCAATCGCATGCGCCGGACCAATTCATTGCCCATTGTAAGTATAGGATCAGTGAACTTTAGAGCATGGTAATTTACTCTACATCTTAGCTTTTGCAAGTCATCGCTCAACTTGTTTGAAAGTCTATAGTCAAATTTGTTCAGTTGAACTGCCTGAATCATACAGACAAAAGCGATAATATAAGCTTATAGCGAGATGCTTATTCAAAGACAACCACTTCTCCACGGGTAAAAAATGCTTCAAGGACTATGATTAGAAAAAAGCATAAACAAAACATCGACATGCTAGCAATCAACGAAAGAAATACAAAGAAGACCATAAACCAACAGCGCCTACAAAGAATCGAAAAAGAATCAAAGACAACAAACAATTTTCTTAGACATATTGGTTCCATGAGGAAAAAATTAAAAAGGCAACAAGAATAAGTTTAAAAGAAGAAGGAAACTTACATGCCTTTTGTTAAGAACAGGTGAAACACGGTTAATATAGCATCTCTCGCTACATTTCCGTGGTACACGCATTCTACTTGGAGTCCATACTCGCCCTCCTTTCAGTGGAAGTTGCTTTACAATTTTGACGTATTCCGAAAGAAACGATATAAACCAATCAACATCGAAAATATGCGAGAAGTCACTGCACAGAACGCACAACGTTACTACTAAACAATTTTTCGTTTCGAAGAACAACAATACGTATATGCTAATTCTGTCCCGAACCTGGCATCCTTCCAGTAAGACTTCTGGTCTAACTTTGGAACAACAAGAGTAGCATTTAGTATTCTTGCCGCAACAACAGCATCTACAATCTGCAGAACAAGCCATATGATTACACAAGATATAGAATATCATTTCCAGATGAAAGAAGTAGATCCATTAGCTGATTAAGAGTAAACAAATGCTCGTATTGTGATAGTCTATGGGAGATAGGTAATGAACAAGAGAAGTCAAGAAACTCACTCCAGTTCGCTGTTGATTCAAACCACCACTAGTGGCGATTACCAAGTATCTATCATTTCTCGTCACTGTTTTCGCATCTACAAACAAGTAATCGGATATTAACACCAATGCCTGATTCCAAGTTCCAACTAATCGAAAGATTCATACTTTGGTAAGATCAATAGTGAATAATGATTAAAGAGAGCTGTTACGCACTTGCGAACTTGTTGCTGGCATTGCTGCATCCATAGAAGAACTCAGCATTTCGTGAACGCCAGATATCACGATCTGGTCTGCCTCCACCTCTCTGTAATCCGATGGACCCAAAAATCATCAAATAGGTTCTAAAAGTTTCAATCTTTAGCGAAAGAATAAATGAAGAAAAAAAGAAACACACTAACCGGAACTCGAAAACCGGTAGCTTTGATCGGATCATTGGATGAGTAGCGAACGCCAGGGTGAAGGCGATCGGAATCTCCAGGAGGCGGAGCAAAGAAAGAGAGAAAAGCGAAGAGAATGAGGAGAGATAAGGAGACGGCGAAAACGAGAGGAAGGAGACGGCGGAGACGGTTGTAGTAAGGGTACCGCCGCCGATGGAAACTCATGGCGGCCGCCGCGTAACTACCTCGCCGCACTGAGAGAGATTTGAAAAGAAAAAGAAAAAAAAAAAGATTGGATTTTTAGAAATCAAAACATGTTTTTAGAATGTTACTGTATTTGACAAAAAGGATCACAGAAGAGCATTGTTGTCGATCACGAGCGACAACAACTCTTTTTCTTCAAACAAACATATGAATCAGAGAAAGAGAAATCGAGTTCCTTTTGTTTCTTCACCACTTTTATAGACAGAGAGCTATACTAGTTTTAGTGTTTATTAAAAGCTGTAAATTTTGATGACTGAATTAACTTTATTACCTAACTTTATACATTATTAAATTAATATTAAGGTGTAAAATAAAAAGTATCGAAATCTTAAGTGATCTTAAGACGGCAGTCGGCAGCAGCATTAGTTCTAAAATTGAGTTATAAGCTTAAGCTTTTGTCAAAATCACATTTTTGTGTAACTTTAGTTGTTATATCCTTTGAGAAAAAAACATTATTATCAGGGATATATCATATATATGCAGGAATCAATGGAGTTTACATATGACAGATGTCCCCAAGTCGGCAAAAACAAACAAACAAATGTCTCCAATAGTTGACAAAAGAAGAATGAGAATTGTCCTCAGTAATTAAGTTAAATACTATATAGGAGTGGCATTTTATATCTACGATTTGTTTGCCATTGAGTGAATCTTCATATTCTCATTCTACACTATTCTAGTCCATTTTGGCTAAAGGGAAAAAAATATCTTCTCCTTTCTACTTCTGCTTTTTTACTTTGAAAAATATCTTCTTTTTCTTTGCATTGTTGGTACAATATTGGATGGTATTCTATTCTATGGTGTGAAATCATCTAAACTATAAGGATAGGTCCTCTATCTATGGTAAACATTTTGTATTTGGATGAGTAAAATACAAATAAAAGAAAAGATGAGAGAAACAGGAGCAAGTTGTAAACATTATTACGTTTGTTTCTGTCGTTTGCATCTGTCCTTTATGTTTTCACAGTAATTATTCTTTTTCTTGTTTTAAGTGAATCAAGTTTCAAGATCATGTCTTATTCATATGCATTGTACCCTTTTTAAATTTATAACTTGGGTTAGAAAAATACAAGTACAACTTCGGATAACCAAGTTTCATGTGCAATTAGAATTTCTTTGGCTATTTATTAAATAAATAAAAAATACTACAATAACAAAATCTAAAATAAATACTAAAACTCAATCTCATTTGATAATGGTTCGCAATTGGCCTAGTTTTTATAGGTGGGTTGTAGCCGCTTAACAATGCTTCTAACCGTCTTGTTGATCCGTCTCATCAAACCGTCTTAATAAACCACCAAAACCAACCGTTCGTTTGGTTGATTTGGTGACCTCCAAAACGGTTGCACGCCATCAATTAGAATCACCAGTTTGTACATGATACAAAACCAAAACGAAGCAGCTTCCGTGAACTGGCAGAGAATCAACAGCCAAGAGGAAGAAACCAAAACCGCTCTTCTTTAAGAAAGAACAATGAACAGTTCACATTCTACCTATTAACCATACTTTTTGGAGAGTTCTTTGGCCCAAGGGCTTTGGTTTTCTGACCATATAATTCGGGACTCGAGCAGCGCGCACCATCTTAGATTCAGAAGTGCTGCAGCAAGATGCTCCTCAGAGTCTCTGAACAGCTCGATTATCTTTGTTTCGGCTTCAGGATCTTCACTCATGATGAAATTTTCCTCAAGCTCTTTTTTCTTCTCCTGAAGACTCTCTTTGTCTTCTTCGTTGAGCATCCTTAAGCTCAGAACATTCAAAGCTTCTAAAGCTGTTGCATGATACCCTTGTTCCACATAGCAAGTGAAAACATAATGGCATGTCGTTGGATCTGGATTCACTTTCTCTCGGTGCATTTGCTCCACTATGTACTCAATCACATCAATCATTCCCTGCAGACAAAGTTATGTGCACACTAAAGCAGTTTGTTTTTTTTCATTACTTTTAGCGTTTTGACAACAAATTTATTTACCTTCTCAAATGCTTTACGCAAAATGGTGTTGTATGATAAGACATCAAGATGTATCTCTTCCAATGCAGCTTGATCCAAGAGATTAAGTGCCTCCTCGAAATTCCTATCATTCAACAAAATCTAAGAGAATTTCACAGCTTTCGTTAGTTGGAAAAGAAAGGAACAGGAATAAGCTGCTAGATTTGGCAGCAAACATTTAAAATGGTAACCAGATACTCTGTTATTACCTTCATCAAAGCAGTAAACGTAACAGCTTTTGGAGCAAACCCGTCACGGATCATCATGGAAACTAGAGCACAAGCTGATTTATAAGATTGAATAATGCTGCAACAATCAATCATTATATTGTAGGTAGCAGCGTCTGCAGGACAGCCACTTGATATCATCCGTTTGAATATATTGATCACCAAATCAGTCTGCATGTAATTTAAGAATTAGCGATCAATCAATATTGCTATATGTATACTGGTCAATGAAAACTTCTATAAAACTATCACATGATGAATACTTACTTCGTTTGCCTCGAGAAGTGAATGAAGCACTATGTTGTATGTAGGCGTGCCTAGATACGTGTTGCTGTAAACACTCAGGTTCTCAGCTTTTTGCAGGTGTCTGATCATCTCATTCACCATTCCTTCAGCTCCGAGGGCTCTCAGCTGGAGAAAGAAAAAGGAAAGGGTAAACAATAAGTTCATCGTGCTGATTGATACTAGTGCCTTAAAAGGACTTTCCCAGCTGCTTTTAAACTAAATTATGTCACATCTGATTCATCTTCTTCAAACAGATTAAGAATTAGCTATATGAGCAGAAACTAACCACATTCCGCCTTGAGATAGGACTGTGCTGAAAACCGTTTCTCAGCATGTCCATTTCTATAGCATTAATCCTTTTACAGCAGTCTACTTGGGACAACATGTTGCCCTCCTCATATGGTGCATTCACATTACCAAATAATGAAAAGAGCAGTTCATAGGTTCTCATATCTGGACGCAGTTTTAGCTGTTTCATTCTAGCCAAAACCTGGACAGCACGCTCTGGTTGATCCTACAAAGCAATAGGTAGAAATTGAATCTCACAGTGACACGAAAATTAGCAGAACAAAGTTGTTTAGGTTCAGGGGTTATGTACTAAATATTGCCACATAATAACAAGACCTATGAAACATGACAAATATTTAGAGTAAGAGTTAATAGAACAGAACATGAACCCTGTTCTAAGCGTCCCCTATGATTAGAGCGGCAACATAGTCACAAGTATGGTCTTTTGAAATTTTTATTGCATCTAGGATCAAACTTGGGTACTTGAGGATTCGGGTTAAACAGAGAACACAACAGCGAAAGGTAAAAGAGGTATTAAGTGTAACTGGCTTTCAATATGTAGAATCAGAATAACTAACCAAGGAGTCATATGCAGCAAGAAGGTTATTAAAAGGATATGCGTGCGAGCATTCAGATATTTGATCCAGTAAATGTTCAGCTAAATCAACTTGAAAGGCTTTACTGCAATAGGCTGAAACCGTAGCAAGAGTTGAATCATATGGTTTCAGATTCTGCTGCTGCATAACTTTCAACTGCGTCGAGATACAGAATATAAACAGAAATCGTTATAAAAAAAAAGAAGCTAAAATACAGAAAGAAAGAAATTATGAAACAGATGGCATAAACTCTTACCAGTGACATGCCATATTCGTATCCTCCTGGAAATGCAACAGCTCTAATAAAACCATCATATGTGTGGCTTGATGGTAGCAACCCAAGATTTTGCATCTGTTAGTGTAGATAAGAAGAAAGTCAGAAATGAATTTTCATCAAATATCACAAAGCACGACAGGAACCAGTTAGGAAAGAAAAGGGAAGCGTCCAGCTATTTACTAGAATTCTACAGCTCAACAAGGACGATAGAAAGCTGGTATCAATTATCATGAAAGCTTGGAAATTTCAACCAAGGCCATAGACAAAATATCAAATTTCCCATTCAGAGTCGTTAATTCAACTGTCTCTTTCAAAGAGGGGTTTCTCATAACTCTACAGTATAGGACGCAGTGCAGAGTGAGTGAATAAGGACGTGGAATAAATGAATGGGAAAGGGGTAGGAGATACCTGCAACATTAGCTGCTTTGCTAGCTCAGAGTTTTTAGATTGTCCACACGCATGAATCACATCATTGAACGACCACCTGAGGATCCTAGTTGCAGGTGTTTTGTTTTGGCCTCTTGGCAAAGCCATTCTAGAAGACTCAATTTCATTACTCTGTGCACCAGACGAATTGCTCTCCACAATGTTATTGCCATGAGCATCCAACCTTGGCGAAACCATGTGATCATTTACTCCAAAAGCAACTTTCTCTGATCCGGTTTCACCATTTGATGGTACAGGAATATCCAGTCTCGTGGAATGCAATTTTCCTCCTCTGGATTGAACAAAGAGCTCTCCTCTTAAAGCTAGATCCACCATGTACTGCAATAATTCATATGCTGATTTCAAATCCCCCAACCTCGTATAGGACCATATGAATTTTCTGAGAGAGACTATATTGAGACTATAGTGGTCGATATAGTGTCTCCAGATATCATTGACAGCTGATAGGTTGCGCTGAAAAACTGCAAGCTGAAAATAATAGTAATCAGATAACAAAGAAAACTAAGATCAACTATGAAGATCAATGTAATTGAAACCTCTATGTCAAGGAACAATATAAAGTCCTTAAGAGACAGGAAAGCTAAAAATGGGGACAATCACGGAAATATAAGTTTTGTCCATATCTCTTATACTCCAAAATTAAAAGTTGACATATGAACAACTCTTGAAAAGGAAAAGATAAAGGCCTTGAAATGAGATATGTTCTTTAACTAACCTTGAGAAGTGCTGCATATGTTATTTCATTCTTCCCCACACTCCGTTGATCCATCAATTCCAAACATTTTCTAGCGTGATATCCACTTCTCGTTTTTGCACAGGCTCCAAGAAAATAGTTATAGATGGGCAGAATAGGAGAGATACTATCATCTTCTCCGACAGAGTGAATAAACTCTGATGCCTGAACAAATATGGGCAGAGAAATCAGTAGATAAACGTGAGTAACTATATTATGTAGGGAAATACTAAATATATGATTGGACTATTTGCATACCTTATCCAAGTGTCCCCCATTACAAAGGGTTTGTACTATGAACAAAAAAGATCTGCTGTCCAGACTGATTTCCTTCTTACACATTACACTGTAAGTCTCCATGACAAACTACAGAAACAAATTACAGCCTTGGGGTTAGAGACAGCCAGAGTAGTGTACTACGAGAAACTAATTAGAGATATACATCTCAGCCACAACAAAACTTCAGTGATAGATAACTCTAAAACTATGCAACATATATAAAAACAGGTGCAAACAAAGTTTAATCATCCACCAAAAGACAAGCCTAAAGATATATCAACTTACCACAGGATCCGGTGATCGAGCACAATAATTAAGAATAACATGAAAATCATCAGCACCAAGTGAATAATTCCCCTGTATTAACTCTAGAAGCAGAGCTGACGCTCCAGGCCTCTCTCCGGATCGAAGGGCACTAACAATCTGCAATTGTAAGATCTTCCTAGTTGACTCATCTTGGCATCGAATGAATTCATTACCTGCCATATGGAATCAAAGCACTTATTGTCAAGTCACAAAATCTCGTCTTTTAACAATAATCCAAGTAAGACGCAATAGATTGTGAGAACAAACAGGCTGAATCAGACATACCTATCAATGTCGTGACACTACGAGAACAAGAACAACCAGACCCATTATCAATTCCACTTCGTCCCGGTATCTACAATGAAATTCCCATTTAATCAAATTGCAAAAGATTTCAAATTTAATTGAAGAAACAATGATCGTTAACAAATCTCAAAGCTACACAAGGAAAGGAACATAAACACTAACCCGAGATACGTAAGGCGTTAACTTTGACGACGAGGAGCTCAGAATAAATCGCAATGGAGAAAGCCAGCTTCATAGCACAAAACACGAAGCAAGTCAGTGAGCATTTCTTGAACTAGTAGGCAACACACACACACACACCAAAAAAACAAAAAGAAACCCAATTCACTTACAGAGCTCTGTACATGTCTTTCAGACTCGATTCTGAGGTCCCTCGAGATTTTTTAGAAAATTTACGAAAAAAGGAGAAAACTTACTTCACAAAAACTAAAATCTCTAAGCGAACATTTTAAAATTTTCCGACTTTGATTAATCGGAACTCCGTTTTGATTATGTATCTGGGTTCTAGCAATCTGCACAAAGAGATGCGAACATGTAAGAGAAGAGAAGCAAACGAATAAAAAAAAAAACATTTCAGGTTTATCAAACTGATGGAAAATACAATTAGTGGGCCAGGCCTTCTTCACAATTGGCCCATTTATGCATTTCTGATTTCTCTCCGGTCTAAATTGATTTAGACTGGTTTAGCTTTAATAGCTTCATCAAGGAGCCAGGGCAACAAACATCCATAAATGAAAGAACAATCTCATAGTTATACATGTCCAAAATTACATATATATAGAAATAGAACATACACACTAGATTTTATTAAATGATAAAACTTTTACAAATTTTTTAAATTAGTTGCATCGATAAATTATTATTTCATATTCTTGGTCATGTTTCTCATAACATTCTTCCTAATCTTCCCAGTGGGAGTCCTAGGAACATCCGTGAAAACTACAGTCTTTGGAACCAACTTCATGTTTGTTTTCCCAATCTTTCTTTTACAGAACTCAATGATTTCTTCCTCTTTTGCTTCAACTCCTTCTTTGAGTTTCACGAAAGCACACATCGACTCTCCTAAAGTTTCGTCCGGTTGACCAACTATCGCTGCTTCATAAACCGCTGGGTGGCTATAGAGAAGCCCTTCGATCTCCTTTGACCCCATACTTTCTCCTTCGCATGTTATAACATCTTGTGACCTTTCTTTCCAATGTATGTATCTTGAAAGCGGAAACATCAAATCATTATTAGTAAAATAATTAATCAAACTAATATATGTATGTTTTATTTACTAATTACCCATCAGGATCTATAACAGCCATGTCGCGACTCCAGAACCATCCACCTCGAAAAGCCGCTTCAGTGGCTTCTTTGTTCTTGTAGTAACCACTCATGACGGTATTTCCCCGGAGAACAATCTCCCCAATGGTCTTTCCATCGTGTGGAACCGGTTCCATGGTGGTTGGGTCCATCACATCGACAGCTTCCTTGGCGAAATGGTTGAGACCATCTCTTGCCTTAAGCCTTATACTCTCTTCTTCAGGTATAGTCTCCCACTCAGGCATCCAGAAACAAGCTGTTCCTAATCCATACAACTCCGTGCATCCGAAAGCCATCATCACTTTGAATCCTAGCTTCTTGAGTCTCAAAATAACCTATCCATATAAATTAATATCTTATAATATGATTCTATGTAGTATATTATATACATAATTAAGGATTCTATATGCTCTTTACATTATTGGATTTTACTTATTAAACCAAATGTTGTAATCAATACGTACATTCATAATGTACTGTAACAAAGCTAACATATAAAGCAACTACGCAAGGCACTAGCTATAACCTAAAAGTTCAAACCGAATAAGTCGGATTGAACAACCATGTATTGAAATTTAATCGAACATGTAATTTAAAAATTTGTGGTAAGTTTTACCTCAGGAGGTGAAGATCCTCCGCTCATAACTTGTACGGTCCATGGGAACGACTTCTTGACCGAGTCTTGTGCATTGGCAATCATGTTGAGAACCGCAGGCGAGCCACCAAAGTCAGTTACCTTGTGCTTCACTATACTATCAAATATAACTCTGTCGTTGACTTCTCTGAGACAGACGTTGACTCCTCCATAAGCTGCAACTGTCCAAACAGAGCTCCACCCACTACAATGGTACATCGGAACTGTCCAGAGATAAACCGGCATTGGTTTCATCTCATTGGTAACACCAACAGCCATTGCGTTCAGATACGCGCCGCGGTGGCTATAAACGACACATTTGGGCGTGGATGTGGTACCAGATGTGAAATTGAGCGCTATTGGATCACATTCGTCAACTGGTCGTATGGGTTTGAAATTAGGGTTTCCAGAAGAGAGAAAGTCCTCGTAGTGTACGTGTTTTGATTTCTCTGTTGGATGTTCTGTGATTGTGATGATGATAGGTTGTTCTTGAATGTTTGAAAGGAGAGTGAGAGACTCCTCAGCAACGGAGAGGAACTCAGAGTCAACGAAGAAGACTTTTGGCTTTGTTTTCTCCAGCGCCATCGCAAGCATCCTAGAATCGTAGTGCGGGTTCAACACACAAAGTACTGATCCACTCATCGGAGCTCCAAAATAAAGTTCAATTAACGCAGGAATATTTGGCGCCAAAGCAGCCACCTGATAGAAATATTAAAACATCATTTAAAAAACGTTTGACTTAAGATAGAAAAGTTGTTAAACAATCACTTACGACGTCGTGGCGGGAGAGACCAAGGTCGGAGAGAGCAGAGGCAAGGCGGACGCAACGGTCACGTGTTTGGTTCCACGTGTACTGAATATCACCATATATCACGGAGGTTCTGGTACCGAAGACGACGGCTGCTCTCTCGAGATAACTGATCGGAGAAAGCGGGACATAATTCGCCGAGCACTTCATTGTTCCTTCCATCTTAAATTTTCACTATGGTTATTGAGCTACTAAGACCATATAAAACGGTGGATTAGATTATTGTATATATAGGCTAATACTTTGTGCAACACTCCAATAAATTTTTAGTATCCAGTAATATAAAATCTTTCATTATTTATTACATAATCTGTGAAGGAGCTTGGTACCTTGCCATTATTTATTACATAATCTGTGAAAGAGCTTAGTAGCTTGGTAACTTGCCACCTAGAGAATTTGAGGTGGCTAGAGATTAAGGGGACGTTATTGGATTCCAATTTATAAAGATTTTTGAAAAGTTCAAATTTGAGATTTGAATAGAGTTTTAAAGATTTTAAATGTTATGTAGAATCGGTTTTTATTAGTTCAAGATTTTGTTAAACTCTAAAGTTTAGTGTTATTAGTTTGTGATTTGTAAAAAGTCATTTAAAATTTTAACAAAATTGGATTATTGGATTCAAATTAAAAGTTTTGTGTTATTCAATTAAAACATAAGAATCTATGATTGTTAATGAATTCAATTATTATGTTATTGATTCATGATTTTATACACTTTCTTTACAAAATAAATGAAAGATTCTTCAAGATTGCTAGAGAGTTTTGTTGATTAGTATTTTAAAATCTTGTAAATTGCTCTAAACAATCCCTGTATTTTTGTGATACTCTTCATGATTTTATTTTGTAAAGAAAGTGTCTAAAATCATGAATCAATAACATAATAATTGAATTTATTACCAATCCTAGATTTTTATGTTTTATTGAATAACACAAAAATTTTAATGACTTTTAATGACTTTATAAAAGTCTGAATCCAATAGCCCAATTTTGTTAAAATTTTAAATCACTTTTTACAAATCACAAACTAATAACACTAAACTTTAACAGAGTTAAACAAAATCTTGATCTAATAACAACAGATTCTACATAACATTTAAAATCTTTAAAACTCTATTCAAATCTCAAATCAATAACCCCCACTAAATTTTAAAAATTTTAGTATTTTACAAATCTTGTACTAATCTTATTGTATAAGCTTTATCATGATTCATGACATGTGTTAAGTCAATCTATTAGATGTCTACAGCCACATATAGAAAAATAAAATTATACAAAAAATTACGGGGGTTTTCAATAATACCCCGTTTCCTATGTAACTTTTTAAAAATACTTTTTTATGTTGTCCATTTTCAAAAATACATTTTTAATGTATAAAACAACTAAATTCTAATCTCTAAACTCCAAATACTAAATCATAACCCCTCAAAACTATATCCTAAATGTAAAATAGAAAACCCAAACCTAAAAAAAAATTGTAAAAATTAATTTAACATTGTGTAATTGTGTAAAAAAGGGTAAAATGAAAATGTTCAAAAAATGTAATTTTAAAAAATATATTTCGAAAAGGGTATTTTTAACAAATTTTCAAAAATTATAAACAGTAACGTTAAATGATTACATTTATAAAAAAAACTGTTATAAAATATATCATTAAAAAAATTATACAATAAATTATAAATCCTATAAATAAAAAGATTACATTTTTTAAAGATAAATTAAAAAGAAAATAGTTTAGTATACCACTAATTATATAAAAAAACGAATCACAGTTATTATTTATTAAGAAGGTATATACTAATCTTAGATGTTTCCAAGGTTAGTAATTAACATAATTGTATCAGTGTCAAACCAATATATATGATGAGATTTTGACACGTTTAGTCTTTTCTTAAATTAGATTATTTAAAAGTTAATATATATAGTCACTATGATCGTGACATGTATCAACTAATTGACAAGATTTCGATACATGTAAAAAAAAAATCGAAATCTGTACATTTGACATATGTAACCAAAAAAATACGAAAATTATAAATCGTTAATATAAAAGAATAAAATAAAACATGTATATTAAACGAAAGTATATGATAAGAAGGTAATTAATGGGCCGGCCTAATTTAAAAATAAGCCCAGGAGAAGGTTTTAAACGAAGCCGAATTGTTGTTTTTTAAGTAACAGATACACTTTTTGTTCCTTTCGAGGCTGCCAAAAAAAGAGGAAAAGGGAAGGGTTCAATTAGGGTTTGTGAAATCGAAACTTGATTGAAACCGCGAAGATGAGCCGGAGTTTAGGGATTCCAGTGAAGCTTCTTCACGATTCGTCCAGTCATATCGTGACGGTTGAGTTGAAGAGCGGTGAGCTGTACAGAGGAAGCATGATCGAGTGCGAGGATAACTGGAACTGTCAGCTCGAGAACATCACCTATACGGCCAAGGTAATGTTTTTTTTTTTTTTTGGCTTTGTATATTTCATTCTCATTCAACCCTAGGTTTACGTTTTTCTTGTCCATTTACTCTAGAATTGAAGAAAACATTTACCCTAAAATTTAGCGGCTTAGGTTTCGTGTTGAAATTGAGTCTCCTGGTGAAATAATTGCCGGTTAAATCCCTAAATTAGTGATTGTGTTGAGACCCAGTATATGCTAGTATTGGAGAAAGGTGCATATGTAGAATTATGATGGCTAAAGATTGTGACCTCTTGTCTTATTTATAGTTCCACCATTGATATTGGATCTAGTAGAGCTTGTAAAATTTCTTAGAAGGAAGCTGTAGGAGATTCCGATTCTTTATAAATTACAAGACTATATAATCAATCTTGAAGTGTTACTGCAAATGTAGAAATTTATTTCTTTTGATCATAATTGTTAACAAAACTAACGTTTGAGCTCTGTATGATTATATGGAACAGGATGGTAAGGTATCACAGCTTGAGCATGTTTTCCTTCGAGGCAGCTTAGTGAGGTGCTATATACTAAACTCTTTTTGATATTTACTTGTTTACTTTGTTGAAGCATTCTTTTTCAACTTAGCTGACTGATTAAACTGGCCTTTTTTTTGTTGTAAAATATTGACAGGTTTATAATCATACCAGACATGCTAAAGAATGCTCCAATGTTCAAGGATACTAAGGGCAAGGTATACTTCTTGAACGTGATGGAGAATATCAAACCCATCTATGCTTTATAAACATTAGATGCTTATAACATCTTGCTTACTTGATCTATGCAGGGAAAGGGCTCTTCACTAGGTGTTGGCAGAGGTAGAGGTGGTGCTATGCGAGGCAGAGTAAGTTTTTTTCCTCACTTAAGTCCTTTCTGATTCTGATTTACAGCTCAAGAAGACAATGTTTGAAAAATTCAAAGCAACTAATTGAATTTTTGGTTATGTCATCAGGGTACTGGGCGTGGAACAAGAGGAGGAAGGGGAGCGGTGAGATAGTTAACCCTCGAAATGTAGCTTCGACTCTTTAAGACAATATCTGCAGTATCCAGGAGAATCCACCATCTTAAACTTGTCACTTATGCATTTTAAAGTTACACAGTAAGTAAAATCTCTAACAATGACAGGGAAGAGGGACTACTTCTGTGTTTTGAGTTACTAAGATGTTTGAAACATTGACATGTTTTCTTCAAATGGTGTTTTTAGAGAATTGCCACATCTTATGTAGAAGAAGATATCACGATGCAAATTTCCGTAATGGTTCTTTTTGTCTTTAGTCTTGGAAATCAGAAAATGATGCTTTTCTAGTAGCGGTCGTTTTTTTACTAATTTATTCATTCTTTTATTTATCGGATAAAGATATAGTTGGGATCAAACGGAGAAGAGAGGAGTTGTAGGAAATAAAACATTCGACATAGTTTGTGTTAAATTGCTGCTGCAAGCGATTTCATGTTCTTTTTTGGGCCACGACTCAGTTATAACACGGCACGAGCGTCTTCTGTCTACTACATAACCAACATGTTTTTCATCCGTCACTCAAAGACCAAAGTCTTCTTGCTGCCTCTGTTTTCTTCTCCCCTGCACCATTTTTATTTATATGCATATTAGTTCTTATTTCAACAAAAAAAAAAGTTAGAAAAAACTTGACTCACCAACTGGGAGAGCTGAGACAAACGAGTGCTCAGGGGATGAAGATAAAAGCAACATTATTGATAAGCAAAGACACAATTTAGCAATACCACCACCATTGTCACATTCTCATTTATTCATTTCTTCTCTCTCTTTTTGATAATAAAATGAAAGAAGTACACGTCTTATTAACAGTCCTCCGTCAGAAACTTACCGTTTTGAGATGAAGAGAATGAAAAATACATTACGTTATGCCAAGTCAACGTCAACTAGTAGTAGACTACTACTAGTAGAAAGGTCAAAATCATTCCAACAGATATTTCCATGCAGAAGAAAAAAACATTGCTCTTAATCGATGTCGATAGATCAAATCAACTCGTTCAGCCACTTAAACAGACTTTTCATTGTTCTTCAATTCAACATGTTCTTTTGTGAGACTATTAGTAATTGGCTAATTGGTCGACCTTGTTCACTCTCTTCATTATGGATTATGATACAAAGTAGAAATCAAGTTGCCGACTTGGAATTTGGAAAGAAGAGTGGAAAAAAAAAAAGTTGAAATCAAGAACCCTAAAGTTTCCTATTATTCTCTCAGCAACGAGAATTGAAAAGATTAAACCATCTACAAAAGAAACTTCGAAACAAACAAGTCAAAGAAATTTCCCACTAATGCAACTTATGTTGCCTCTCTCTTTCTCTTCAAGCCATTATCGATTCCGTGTGATCCCCCAAACCGTTGGTTTATTACAGCAGCAGAAAGCCAGCTGGTTCAGTTCTTGCAGCATAACCAAATTTGGATGTGTTGTATTTCCTGTGAACACCGGTTAACTTCCCTGTCCCTGCCTTGTGTTGGAAACCAACCATCTTTCTCGAGCATTCCCTGTGAGATTGAACATCAAGATTTTAGAAACTCCAAAGGCATATATGAATGAGTCAAAGCATATTAGTGAAAAGATTTTAAATTTGGTGTGCTTACAGAAGCGTTTCTTCAGTGTAGCCCGTGTGGAACTCACAGGTTTTGCTCCAGTCCTCGAACCCTTTAAGTGTGGACTGAGCTGTGTAGATAGCCGAGGCTGCTAGCTGAGAGGGACTGTACTGAAGCATCTCGTACTCCACTAGGCAAAGCTCGATGATGAAGAATGATAAAAGCTCAACCTGAAAAACAATTCACACCTTATGATATAATTGTTTTGATTCTCTATATAACATAAAGAGGAGAGAAGATTTCAAGTTACACAAACCTTTTTGTCAGATTGAGCAGCTTTGAGAAACCTCCTCATGAACACATATGGAGTTGGCAGACAGAAATTGAATTGCAAGGTATTCGCCATTAACTTCTCCTGCATAACACAATAATGATCATCAAACATATAAAGCAGAGGCACCCATTGTTATGATCAGGACAAGATCTAGTAAAAGGTTTTTACCATATCAAGAATCTCTGTCCTAGTGTAAGCCTTGTCAGAGATGAGGATAAGATCATCTACAACCGGAACTGACACTTCTTCGTATTTGCAAGCAAGCAACATAGCTGTAACACCCACAAGCTGAAGCTTTTTCCTGGCGATGTGATGAACCGCAAGAAATCTGTCGATGAGATTGATTGTGAGGTAAAGCGTCTCCTCCATCAGCTCAAACTTGTAATGTACCTGCAACAAATGTTCACAGTAAGCTTTTACACTGAGACATCAAATAAAATTAAAGAAACTTTTATGTTTTGTGTGTGTGTGTGTTTCTACCTCAATCAACCAATCAATAAGGATTCCTCTCATCCTCTCGTTAAGGTCATGTTGATTCTCCATGTAATTAGGCGGGACACAGCTACGACACTGCAAAGCAATTGAATGGTTACAATCTTGAAACCAGATTTTGATCATATTGATACAGAAACAGAACCACCAAAAATTACCTCATTTTTCTTGTAGAAACAATATATGTCATCGATGTATTCGACCACAGCTAAAGGATTGTTCTTGTCACAGCTGTCTATATCCATCACAGACTCTTCTTCATCAATATCAATATCATTTGAATCTTCCATTTCAATCCCTTCCTGCAGAACAAAAAAAGCAATATGTTAATCATCCGAGTAAACCAAACAAAACAGGACTTAAAACAATAAACATGTTATAATTGTTTATACCATTCTGTCAATCTCTTCAAGCATGGCTTCAGTGTGTTGAACAAACATAGGCTCATTAAAGTCTCCTTCATCCACATCTGTTATGATTTTATCTAATGCTTCGCTGGATATCAAGTCTGATTTCTTGGTTTCCTAAAAAAACCACTTGAGATTAGATCTAAAATTATGTCATAATTTCAAGAACCAAATTAAAATTAGTGTAAATGTTACCTCCTTGTGGATTTGGGAATTGTTCTCAGCTAACTGAGCTGCAGCAAACTTCCTGAAAATTTAAATCATGAATTAAAGCTCCTAAACAAACTCGTACTGAAGCAAAACAATCAATAGAAATTACTGACCTAGTAACTGGTCGATGATGCACTGGAACAGGTGGAACCTTCTTGTTACATATCACATTTTTCCTGAGATGAAAAAATTGGTTCTTTTTAGATAAGTGAAAAAAAAAAACTTTTTCATAAACGGATCATATGAAGAAGAAGTTAAAAAAAAAGAAGAAGATGGAGTACTCAGTGAATGGTCTCTTGTTGACAGCACAAGGATAAACAGGAGCACCGATGATGTTCTTGTTTATATTACTCAATGCTCTTCTTGTCTGCCCATTCCCTGTAATTGTCTTTCCTCCACGTAAACCCCCTAAAATTGGCAAAATCAATCCTTTTTTTTGTTTTAGTACTACAATGAAACAAAAGATTTGATTTTTAATTAAAAGGGTGAATTCTTGATTTATACCTTGTTGTTGATTCATCGGTCCAATAACTCCGTGTCTATTGTTCTCATCTGATCCACCCATTATTAAAATCTTCTTCCGTTTCTGAAAATCGCAGAAACATGTGTGTTAATATCAAAAACTGGGTCTTGAATGCAAAATTGAAAAATCTAAGAAGACTTGATCAAGAACAAGACTTAAAATCTCATAAAAAACCCAGATGAAATCTCATACCTTTAAACTCTCTCTGTCTCTATCTCTCTGTCAGAAGCAAAATCCCATAACAGCAAATCAGAAATCGACCCTCTCTGGTTCTCTCTATTGTTCAAGACTCGTCGACGTCGTCCCTCTCTTATCTTTTTCCTCTCTCTCTCGCAACGGAAACCAAATTGAAAAAAAAGGAAAGNAAAAAAAAAAAAAAAAAAAAAAAAAAAAAAAAAAAAAGTAATCAAATGATTTTGAAGACGTGAAGAGCGGATATATGTCTTGCAACACACCAAAAAAGAAAAGAAAAAAAATATTGTTGTTTTTAAGATTTCTTTGTGTATTTTTTTTTTTTTNTTTTTTTTTTTTTTTTTTTTGGTTATAAAATCAACGGCTAGTTAATCTGAGCCGTTGGATGCAAACCTCAGAAGGGAAGGGAACCTAATGGAAAAAGGAAATAGTAACCCCAACGGCTATATTTGTTTACCATGTGCGTCGTTCCTTTTTTTCAAAATTTTTTGCTTATTTTCTTCTTTATTACTTATTAGTAATTACTACCACCACCACTAGCACCACCAAGCTCACTGGTCCATGTTTTGTTTCAATGTCGCCGTCCACCAACCTCCTCCTACTTATTTTCAAAACAAAATCGATTTTTCTTTCCCAATATAAATTAAAAAAAAAAATTTATACTACATAATTATTTTTTTTTTTTTACCCAATTATGATTTTTCTTAGTCAAGCTAATAGCTGATTTTAAAATCTTTAAAACTTTAATTTGACGACTCTTCTCCTTTATTCCTTTTTCTTTTTTCCTTTTTTTTTTTCTCTAAAAAGAAACTTTTTTTTCAATTGCTTTGTTGTAGACAACAAAGTCAAGACATGAAGTCAAACCGAATTGCCCAATACGGCCCAATATTCTGAATATGAGGCCCAATTCGGCCCAATTTCAAGTCTCTCTTCTCTTCCAACTTCTCTCGAATGTGTGTGTGTTTTTTTTTTGTTTGCTTCGGATCTTGCTAAAAAACATGTTTGGTGAAGATGAATCAGTTCTGTGATTCGTAATCTATGCTACTCAATCCGCTCTGCGTGTTATAGTCACCGATTTGTATCGAATTTTTCTGGTGTGGATTTTTTTTGAGCTTCTTCTTCTCAAAATGGAGTTCGAGACGCACGAAGATGCGTATCTGTATTACAAAGACTACGCCAAATCCGTTGGTTTCGGAACTGCGAAATTGAGCAGTCGTAGATCAAGAGCTTCAAAGGAGTTCATCGATGCCAAATTCTCCTGCATACGCTACGGAAGCAAACAACAATCCGACGACGCGATTAACCCTAGACCTTCCCCTAAAATCGGATGCAAAGCGAGTATGCACGTCAAGCGAAGACCAGATGGGAAATGGTACGTTTACAGTTTCGTCAAAGAGCACAACCACGATCTTTTACCGGAGCAAGCTCATTTTTTCAGGAGCCATAGAAACAACAACAACAACAACACTGAGCCTGTGAAATCCAACGACGCTCAACGTTTTAGGAGGAAGAAGAACAGTCCCTTGGCTGATTGTAAACACCTCAGTGCTTATAACGATCTTGATTTCATTAATGGTTATATGAGGAACCAGCACGATAAAGGAAGGAGACTTGTTCTCGACGATGGTGGTGGTGGTGATGCTCAGATCTTGCTTGAGTTTCTTATGCGTATGCAGGAAGAGAATCCCAAATTCTTTTTCGCTGTTGATTTCAGTGAAGATCATTTGCTTAGAAATGTGTTTTGGGTTGATGCTAAAGGGATTGAAGATTATAAAAGTTTCAGTGATGTGGTTTCTTTTGATACTACTTATTTTGTGAGTAAATATAAAGTGCCACTTGTTCTTTTTATTGGAGTCAATCATCATGTTCAGCCTGTGTTGCTTGGCTGTGGGTTGGTTGCTGATGATACAGTTTACACTTACGTCTGGTTGATGCAATCTTGGTTAGTTGCAATGGGTGGTCAAAAGCCTAAAGTAATGCTTACTGACCAGAACAATGCTATAAAAGCAGCTGTCGCTGCGGTCTTGACGGAAACTCGTCATTGCTATTGCTTGTGGCATGTACTTGAACAGCTTCCCAGGAATCTGGATTATTGGAGCATGTGGCAAGACACTTTCATGAAAAAGTTGTTCAAATGTATATACAAGTCATGGTCTGAGGAGGAATTCGATAGGAGGTGGTTGAAATTGATTGACAAGTTTCATCTTAGGGATGTTCAGTGGATGCGGTGTTTGTATGATGAGCGTAAGTTCTGGGCGCCTACCTTTATGAGGGGTGTAACATTTGCGGGGTTATCAACTCGTTATCGTTCAGAAAGCGTAAACTCTTTGTTTGATAGGTATGTTCATATTGAAACTTCCCTTAAGGAGTTCTTAGAAGGATATGGAGTAATGCTAGAAGATAGGTATGAAGAGGAAGCTAAAGCAGATTTTGATGCTTGGCATGAAGCACCTGAGTTGAAATCTCCATCACCTTTTGAGAAGCAAATGTTACTTGTATACACCCACGAAATATTCAGGAAATTCCAACTTGAGGTTTTGGGTGCTGCTGCTTGCCACCTTACGAAGGAGAGTGAGGAAGGAACAACTTACAGTGTTAAGGACTTTGATGACGATCAGAAATATTTGGTGGATTGGGATGAATTTAAGTCAGATATTTACTGCTCTTGCCGTTCCTTTGAGTACAAGGGATATCTCTGTAGACATGCAATTGTTGTCCTCCAAATGTCAGGTGTTTTCACCATTCCGATCAACTATGTGCTGCAAAGATGGACTAATGCAGCTAGAAACAGACATCAGATCAGCGGAAACCTTGAACTTGTGCAGACTAATATCCGTCGTTTCAATGATCTTTGCCGCCGAGCCATTATTTTGGGAGAAGAAGGATCTCTTTCCCAAGAAAGTTATGACATCGCCATGCTTGCAATGAAAGAAGCTTTTAAACAATGTGCTATTAAGTTTAATACCATCGAACATCCCGCCAGATGTGAAGAAGCTGCAATTCAAGCAGGAGATTCTGTACAAGGAGGAAATCAATATGGATCCACAATGACGCAGATTGGACTCGAACCTAATAACATACATGCAAGCAATGCTCCAGTGCAAGCTGAAACCAGACGGGAGAAGAGAAGTAGCGTAAACAATACCTCTAAAAAGTCAAAGGTCTGGTAGCGTTACTTTTTTCATTATGCTATCAGAATCATCGATTTATCTTTTACGGGTACTCGATAGGGTATGTTTCATTGATCTTTTTCTATCTGTGCAGCATATGACTCAATCTGAAACTACTGTTGGTGAGGCAAGCCAAGAAGCATTTCAACATGTGGTATAATTTCCTATCTGCATCCCGAATACAAACCTTTCATTGACAGTTAGTGAACTCATATGATTGAGTGTTCTGATCGTTTTCTATTACAGGCTGCTCCAAGATCATTGCAGGCAGTGGCAGGGCAATTTCACAACACAATGCCAGGAATATTCCAAAATGTAATCCCCACGGAGTTCCACAACCTTCCGGCTACAAATATGCATCAGAACAATCCCCCTGGGTAAAAATATAGTTAAACAATCACCGCCAACAAGCTTGATAGCTTCTTTGTGTGTAACATATTTCCTACGCTCCTTGTTTATTGGCTTTTTCTCTGGTTGCATTGTTCTTAGGTTAAATTAATAGAGTAAATGGTGTATGTTTTGATGAACAATCCCGTGAGTAGGCATCTGTATGTATGTAAGCTAAGTAATTGTTAAGCAGTTAGATTTTCTAGTTGCTAATTTTCTTTGAATCAGATTCGTCTACTGTGTATAAATTGACTGGCTTCAGGCCTTCAACTAATCTTCAACGAAATATTACAATCTCTTTAAGCCACAAAGGGAAGGGTTCTACTCCTAGTTAGGTTATATAATATACATGTTTCAGTGATATAACAAATTGTCAATATGTCCGAGTGGTTAAGGAGATAGACTTGAAATCTATTGGGCTTCGCCCGCGCAGGTTCGAACCCTGCTGTTGACGTAATTTTTTTAATTTTTTCAGTTTGAGGCTCAATCATAGCAAGTCCTACCTTTGTGCTCTCATAAATTAACTTGGCCTATTTTACCAAGATGTTAGTTCGACTCCCAAACATTTTTCAAAACCTTTGTGTTAATACATATCTCAACACAAAGAGGAAGCATAAGAATCCTTTACTTGCGTATAAATCTGAACCAGATCCAACAAATAGATCCAAACACAAAATGTAGTGTAACGAAACACATCAAAATGTAATCAAATAAAACGATATTATTCAACAACTGGATCAGGAAAGCTGTAGTCTTACGTCTAGTTACAAAAGAATTGCATAACCACTAACTACAATATAGTTATTTTTTATCGAAAACTAAATCGTATCAGTACCGTAGAAACTACAACCACTGCAAAATCCACACACTAAAAATCATAGAGTTTCTCTTCTGATTCAGATTTACCAACTTCAGTGGAAAGATATGATTATAGTTTCTCTTCTGATACTGGAGTTTCCTTTATATCGATGCTGTTACTCTCCTGCATCTCCAGCAGTTTCTCCTGTTCCTCATCTTGCTCTTGCGGTTTAGCTTCTTGTGCAGCCATTGGTTTCTTGATGGTAGACTGCTGATACATGACTCCACCAAACATACAAATCAAGAGCCCCAAGGTTCCAAC
>NC_025691.1:24605791-24642078 GCF_000633955.1 Camelina sativa
ATCGAAAACTAAATCGTATCAGTACCGTAGAAACTACAACCACTGCAAAATCCACACACTAAAAATCATAGAGTTTCTCTTCTGATTCAGATTTACCAACTTCAGTGGAAAGATATGATTATAGTTTCTCTTCTGATACTGGAGTTTCCTTTATATCGATGCTGTTACTCTCCTGCATCTCCAGCAGTTTCTCCTGTTCCTCATCTTGCTCTTGCGGTTTAGCTTCTTGTGCAGCCTTTGGTTTCTTGATGGTAGACTGCTGATACATGACTCCACCAAACATACAAATCAAGAGCCCCAAGGTTCCAACAAACGTAGAATGTTTATCCCACACCACCAAATTGATCACAACTGTCAAGAGCTTGTTCACAATTCCAAGAACAGTGAAACCCGTTGCAGAAATAGCCCGGCGACAAGAGAACCCGAAGAAAGAGATTGCCAAACCAAACAGACACGATAAACCCACAGGTAAAAGCACTTGAAACGAGTACCAATCAGACTCATCAGTGATCTCGTGCTTAATCTTCTTTAACTCTCCCATTATAAGCAGCTCAAGGGGAAACAAAAGCAGAGCCTCAAGGTTATTGTAAAGAACAAGACCCCAAGTGTTCAAGCCAATCGTCATAACCACATGCTTAATGTAAACAAAGTCTATAGTCATGCTCACCAGATACGCAAGCGCCCAGCTATACGCTGCGATCGTAAACTGGTAATCAGTGAAAACGTAAATCAAACTCCCACCAAAGATAGTAGCCAAAGACCCCCACGTCTTTACAGACGGCCAAGGCTCGTGCAAGAAAAGCGTTTCACCAATGGCAACAAAAATGGGAACAGCAGAGCGAAAGACGATGAAAGTATCGACATTAGCGTGGAGGAGAAGCTCACTGTTGGTGAAAAGAGACAAGTAGAAGATCATAGCAGCGGGGAGAAACCTCCACATTGTCAAGAGATTGAGAGAGTCATGCTCGATGAGCTTCATCTGAGCACAGAGCAAAACACCAGCGGCACTTGTGAAGTACTGCATAGCGGTCAAGGCACCTGGGTAAGGAAATTTCATGATGGCCCATTTGTTGATGATGGAGAGAAGAGAAGCTGAGAGGCAATAACCAGCAGCTACACCATAGACTGAGGCTTGACGAAGGAAAACACTAGACCAAGTCTCTTCTTGGATTGGTGGCTCTGGAACAATCTTAACTTCGGTGATTGAAGTTCCGATTTCCTCATCGTTCGTCATCTCAAAGATCTGATGTTGGTGGGGATTTTTAACACTCATTCATTTAGCTTCCGACTTGAAAACTCGATATTGATTCCAAATTAGAGCCACCAATTAGTTCTGGGAAATTAGGGTTTCTCTACAACGATAGCAGCAGAACAATTAGATCATGAGTGGTTAAGATTAGATCTCGCTTAATCAAGCTTAACAAAGACTACAATAGAAGGGGAACGAACAATTTAGGGTTTATCAAATTCGCTGAAAGATAGTGTTAGAGGAATAAGCTTTTACCTCTGTTCTTGATGTTTGAGAGTCTGGTAATGGCGTCGCGGAGGAAGGAAGACGAAGAAGAAGAGAGGAGAAGCTTTCTTTGACCCTTTACAAATCTATCTACAGAGGAAGGAATTAGGAAGCTGTTATCATTTAGGAATTAGGATTAGGGGATTAAATGCGTAATTAACTGTGTGTTGATGAACGTAGGAAAATTTTATTAAAGGATACATCTGTGATCTATCTTTTAAATATGTACTAAATTAAATAATGGTAATATCATTACTAAATTAGTTAAAGATATTTTTATGCAAAAATACAATTGTGTTTCAAATTAGTTGAGAATCTTATTTTATTTTATTTTTAGAAAATTTTCAAAAATAGCACTAAAATAAAGTTTTTTTTCTAAATTTAGCATAACATGTCTAAAATTCCAAAAATAGCACCACTTAATTATTTAAAATTAAATTTTAAATTCAAAATACTAAACCACACCCCTCAAAACTATATCCTAAATGTGAAATTAAGAATCCAAACCTAAAAAAAAATTTTAAAAATTGATTTTAAATATTTTAAATGTGTTAAAATAATGTTATTTTTGGAAATTTATGGAATGTGTACTATAATTGTCCATAAAACTTGTTTTAGTGCTATTTTAGGGTATTTTTCTTTATTTTTCTATCCAATTTATCACTGTTGTTTGGGAACTAGATCTTCCCCAAATATTTTGCCAAAAACAAAAATTATCATACAATTCATTAATAAGTTTACAAGTTTGATTTTTAAGTGACAGATTTGTTTATATCTTTTATACTTTCAATTTCATTATTATTTAAACTTAATCGATATTTTTTAATTTATCTTCAAATACCAATGCACAATTGGACGTTTTTAATACCAAATGCTCGATGAAATAACGGGGGTAACTAAACCAGATCCATGTGTCACGCACGAGATCCGAAGCATCTTCATCTCAGTCAGGTCAAAGACTTTTTTATTTATTTATTAATGTTCTTCGTTGTTGTTTCTTGATCATATAGTCCGTTTAATCGATCTAGTTTAGAGTATTGTACGTGATTAAATCTCATTCTTTCTACTAGTATAACGGGCTAGCTTGAAATTGAATCTGTTTATTATCAGTCAGTCACTTGACTAATCATGATTGATTGCTTCTATGTTATGCTTCTGTCTGATGTCTGCCATACCGCTCTTACGTCTTGTATTTATTTGTAAGCTCCGCCCAATAAGCCCTTTTTTTTTTATAACTAATCGTGTAGTGGTGAATATAAAATCTGCTTATAGGTCTAATGATGATGAGCTTTGGGTGCAGTTTACAAAATCTTGGATCCGTGTTTGGGAAAATTCAATTTCATATTGATAGCTAAATCAAGTTGGCCTCGTCCTTTGATTACAATATGAAACGAAAACTTTTTAGGATGTAGTACATGTATAGCATATATTAATATTCGATTTAGTCCGGTTAGTTCACTGTTTAGCACACATCTTATAATCCAGCTAAAACCAGGGATGCTAGTTTGAATTTTGTTATGAATCTCACATCCACAATGTAATTTTTTTTTTAATTATAATTTTGTATGAGTTATTAAGTGGCAAATATAAAATGATTTTCAATATGAAACTGAATCACCATAGGCTTTCTTTACCTACCAATACGTTGTCAACTATATATTATATATATACTGTATATATATATATATATATATCAGTTTGCGTGAAACTCTTTACCAAAATATGACGTGTGAAATTATCACAACTTGACAAAAGTTTCGACCAATCTTCTAGGCTTTTGTTTTTTAACTTTATTGTTGATTTCATGATTTGTTGTCACATATATAAGTACTAGATGTATTAAGTTTTATATATTTTTATTAATTTGTGATTTTCGTAAAAACAAAAATATAATATATCACTGACATTTTATTTTACTTAAAAGTTTTTTATTTACTTAAAATTTAATATTAAGTATTTAATAAAACAAAAAAAGTATTACCCATCCTACTATATTAATTAGGAAGTACAAATATGAAACTAACCTTAAAATATGTAAAAAATTACATTCACTTACCATTAGAAAAGTTTAATTAATTAATTAATCTTTATTAATTATTAATAAAAAAATCGTTGATAAAATCTACAAAACTAAATTTAATCGTAGACAGATCAAATTAAATTAAATTTGCAAAATTAAATAAAATCTATTCGAATCTAAACTAATTCGTACTTGAAAATAATATTATTAAAAATTTAACAGCTAAGATTTTAAAAATCTTATTTAATAAAATCTACAACTACAAATTTTATCAACATTTTTTACCGGAACGGGTTAAATTTTTTTATCAAAAAAGATAATCGAATAAAATCTATATCAATTCTGTTTAACAATTTAAATTTTAAAAATTAATAAATAACATAATAACAAAATAAATTATTACAATTTTTTATCAAAAAAATTCAGCCTGGGGTTTTCGCAGGTTAGTACCTAGTAAATAAATATTTTCAACTAATTTCACCGATAAAATTTTGTATTTACATAACATCTTACATATATTGTTTAATATAAAATTTTAAATTAATAAAAAATAAGTAAAACATAAGCAAAACATAAACAAAACATAAGTAAAATATTTTGATGTATGAGTTTTATAAAAAATAAAATAAAATAGACAATGATATATCATATCATTTTTTTATCACGTTTGCCTTTTGTTAGTTTGTTGAAAAAAGATTTTTTCCATACAAAATTTTAATAAAAGTTCTCAAGTTTCATGTGAGTTTTCTTCTTCCTTTCAAACATGTAATACATTATATAATACTATATTATTATAAATAAAATATTAAGAAATATGAAAATGAATTCATATTTAATATTGTATATTTTTTTGTCTCTAAAATAGATCGTTAATGAATTTTTAATTAATAACTTAATGAAATTAATAGATTTTTATATTAAATTGAATAGAATGACGTTAATTTAGTGTGTTCAAATTTCTTTGTAAAACATGCTAATTGCTGTTCTTAATTGTTTGAGCAGATGTCTTTGATTTTATTCTTAATGAATATCCATTTCTTTAGGATGAGCATCCATAAGGTTATACGAAGGAGTATGCAACATGTTAGACCGATCAACAAAGGATGTTTATGTCTGCAACAAAGATGATTCATTTCCTTTACATACAGCTGCAGAGAACGGTCATATTAGAATTGTCCAAGAGATTCTAAAACATTATGTAGATTTAAAATATATGCTTAACAAACTTGGCTAGAATCTTCTCCACGTTAGCAACAAAGATTGGGGAATAGAAGCTTTGTAAAATCGTTGATGCAAAATGATGATACCAAATATATGCATGTTAAGAAATATGTGGATGGTAATACACATTTGCACATTTTCATCATAAATTGGTGCTACTGCTCAATTAATAATTTAATAAAATTAATAGATTTTATATATTAAAATTATGAGATGTGACAATTTTTAAAGTTTGGATTATATGAAAACTTTAGTTTATTATAGAATACATATTTTAGGAATATTAAATCATCGCCAGGAAAAAAATAACTTTAGTTATATAAATCAGAATCTTCTATTCATACATATGTAAAATTTTGTTGTTCCTTTTTCAGACTTTCAGTTTTTCAATCTCACCTTGTCTTTTAGTTATTTCAATTGCGGCTGCTATTTATTGCAAAAGTGTTATATATGTTCAGTTCACCTAAAAAAGCAAATAAACAATACAGTTAGAAGACTGACTATGAAAGATTTGTCGAGGGGAAGAAAGAACAAAAACTGAGACGCATTGCATTTTGCTTCTTCACAATGCAAGTTGCAACATTAAAAAAAAAAAAAAAAGCATTTTAACCATACAAACACATACACGAAAACATATATAATTTCAACCTCACAAACCGCAATTTTCATTGTCTAAAGAGGGGACAGCTATTATGATCCATAAGTAGAACTAGTATAAGAATTTACTATATGTATTCCATTTGGTGAATACTACTAAGCCACTATGTTAAACTCAAAACGTTGCAACAACTTAACGGATTAACCCGTTTGTTACCAAGGAACACACAATTGTTTCTTGAAGAGTCGCAATCACGTATCTCCAACGAAGCTTAACTGGGACACACATTGCCCTCCATTTCTTTTACAAAATTATCTTTTTAGTTCCAAGAGGACAAAACGCTGACCTAAAGACCAAAACAAATTAGTAATTATAAAATATCCCGAATACTATATTGATTTTCATTTTTTTTTTTTTACTATTTTTATAAAGTTTTACCCATGAGGGAAAAGCAAAACCTGCTCCCCACTTGTTTTCTCAACTTGCTCCATCAATTATTAATTAAACTTTCATTTTGTTCAAAACTTTTAAGTACTAGTTAATAATTATATAGTACTTGACATCTTCTCTCTAACTGTGCTTTTAGAATCTTTTATTTGCTACTATTTAAATACTTCTTCTTTTGGAGAGTGTTACACATGGAAGTATAATAAGATCATCTTCTAAATTAATGCGGAAACAAGATCAAAGACGTGTAATCGTTTTTATTTTCTTATTTACATAAACATACACCCTTTCTTTTCCAAATTTCTTGGGTTATCGAATTATAAAAACAAGTAAAAAACAAAGCCAGCGGCGAAAATTCAACTTATATGTATCAATAAACTCATAAATTTTGCTTTTGTCAACTCTACTTGGTCCCTTATTAGTGGTTCGTAATAATAATTATTAATGCTAATTGCTGATAGTTTCTCTTGACATTCAAACGTTGACTTCGTACCCTTTCCCGAGACATGAAAAAAAAAAGAACAAGGAAAGAATATATCAATCTCTCTGTGTAGAATATGGGAATCTCCGTCCTTGGGATGTTTTCTTTATCAAACAGTAACCCCACGCAGCCTGGAAGTGAGAGAAACAGAGACAGTCTTGTTCTGTTCTGCAATACTTTTATAAAAAAGTAGTAGTAGTATTATTAATTAAAGAGTCTTTTTTTTTTCCCGATGCGTATATGAGATAACGATGCCCCCAAAAATTGTTTTTTTTTTTCTAATTTTGATTGGGGGTGATTTTTGCGTGGAAGAGGTACCTTACCTTACTTCTTCACCAGGGACATACCCATCAAAGAGACATATCTTTACAGCTTTCTTTTCCCTGAGATTTGGGGAGGGTGTTTCAACTGTTTCTTCTGTCTCTCAGACAACACCAACTAATCCTTTTTTAGGACAGTTTCTTTCTTTCTTTCTTCCAAGAAGAATCTTCAATTAAAAAGGATAAACATTTAAAACCCTATTTCAAGAATCTTCCGAGAATCTGGCGTCTTTCTTTTTTTTTTTTTATGTGAGTTTTCGTTTCAAAGGTCTCATCTTTACTTCGTTTTTTCGTTATGTAAGAATCAGATTAGTTTTAGTGTTAAAAGAAGATTCCTTCTTTGATTGGGGTTAAATCAGTGTGTATCTTAACCCACAAGGGATTAGGGTATTTTTAACCAACTTGTAAGAAGAATCAACAACAGCCTAATAATTTTTTTAAAAAAGTTTGGGGCTTTTCACTACTCTTGATTCTCTCAGTTTCTTTACAAAGATTTTTTTGCTTGATTTGATTCTCCTCCTGAAATGTGTTTTTGTATTCTTAATTTGTTGTGGGAAATGGATGCTTTGTGTTTTTCAGATGTGGCTTCATTGATTTGAGTGAGAGCCATGGAAAACAATTCTCTTCCTTTGGATCCGGCTATGGATTCTTCATTCATGGACGGTTTACTACTAGAAGGTTGTTGGTTAGAGACAACAGATGCTGCTTCCGAGTTGTTTAATTTTAGTCCTTCAACCTCTGTTACCCCTTTTGATCCTTCTTCCTTCATGTGGTCTCCAACGCAACAAGACACACCACCTGCAGCTATCTGTTCATCTAGTAGCTTATCTCAGACGATGTACGGTCAAGATTGTGCTGAAAGATCGAGTCTTGAGGATCAAGGGAGAGATCTCTCTAGCTTTAACAGACGCTGGTGGATTGGACCAAGTGGTCACGGCTCTTCGGTCATGGAGAGATTGGTTCAAGCTGTGGCTCACATTAAAGATTACACAAGCGAGAGAGGCTCTCTTATTCAGTTGTGGGTGCCTGTTGATAGAGGTGGTAAGAGGGTTTTAACTACAAAGGAACAACCTTTTAGCCATGATCCAATGTGCCAAAGGCTTGCTCATTACAGAGAGATCTCTGTGAATTATCAATTCTCTACTGAACAGGAGGATTCAGGTTCCAATTCCAACGACTTGGTTGGTTTGCCTGGAAGGGTTTTCTTGGGGAAGGTTCCTGAGTGGACTCCTGATGTGAGGTTTTTCAAGAACGAGGAGTATCCGAGAGTCCAACATGCTCAAGACTGCGATGTTCGAGGCACTTTAGCTATTCCTGTGTTTGAACAAGGTAGTCAGAATTGCTTAGGTGTTATTGAGGTTGTAATGACCACACAAATGGTTAAGTTGAGCCCTGACCTTGAAAGCATCTGCAGAGCACTTCAGGTTTTACTTCTTTTGCTTTCTCTCTTTTTATCTAGCTTTCTTGGAACCTTTTAAGTATTGTTTATTTTCTTCACAGGCAGTTGATCTAAGGAGCACAGGAGTTCCGATACCGCCTTCTTTAAAGGTAAAAGTTTCTAAAAATGTGCGGGTCTCTTTTTGTTTTAACTTCCTTGCATTTTGATAACAAGAAGCCAAATCATTCTTGAATCAGGGACCTGACTTCTCTTACCAAGCTGCATTACCTGAAATCAGAAACCTCTTGAGATGTGCTTGCGAGACGCATAAACTACCACTAGCTCAAACATGGGTCTCTTGTCTCAAACAAAGCAAAACCGGTTGCCGTCACAACGATGAGAACTATATTCATTGTGTATCCACAATCGATGATGCTTGCTATGTTGGTGATCCTACAGTCCGTGAATTCCATGAAGCTTGCTCTGAGCATCATCTCTTGAAAGGTCAAGGAGTTGTAGGAGAAGCTTTTTTGACCAATGGTCCTTGCTTTTCATCTGATGTCTCTAGCTATAAGAAATCTGAGTACCCTCTCTCTCACCACGCCACTATGTTTGGCTTACATGGTACAGTCGCTATACGCTTACGCTGCATCCACACAGGCTCAGCTGATTTTGTCTTGGAGTTCTTTTTGCCTAAAAGTTGCCGTGATATCGAGGAACAGAGGAAAATGTTGAATGCTCTTTCGACTATAATGGCGCACGTACCTAGAAGTTTAAGGACAGTCACGGAGAAGGAACTAGAAGAAGAAGGAAATCCAATGGCGAGAGAGGTCATAGAGAGAAGAGTAACACTGCCAAAGATAGAGAACCCGTCTGAAGTACAAGAGAGTAATAGTAACCCTCAAAATGCTGGATTAGTATTCGATGGAGGAACAACAGAGATGGGTGAGCTAGGCTCTGACTATGGCAAAGGTATAAGTGTGAATGAGAAAAGCACTTTCTCTAGTGCTACTGGTGGTTTCAGTAGAATAACTGAGAAGAAACGAACAAAAGCCGAGAAAAACATAACTTTGGATGTTCTTCGCCAATATTTCGCAGGGAGTCTCAAAGATGCTGCCAAGAGTATTGGTGGTAAGTTAAACGTATACATTCCAATTCTTGAAATTTCAGTTCATGGGAGATTCTGTTATTGATGTTAGAGTTTGTTTCAGTTTGTCCAACGACACTGAAGAGAATATGCCGGCAGCATGGGATACAAAGATGGCCATCAAGAAAGATCAAGAAAGTTGGTCATTCATTACAAAAGATCCAACGAGTTATTGACTCGGTTGAAGGTGTTTCGGGTCATCATCTACCTATAGGCTCCTTCTACGCGAATTTCCCTAATCTAGCTTCTTCACCAGAAGCATCATCATTACAACAACAACAATCCAAGAGGACGACATTCTTGTTTTCTTCAACTTCACAGCCTACAAAATCCCCTGGTTCCTCGTGTAGTTACAGCTCGAGCTGCTCCAGTGAAACACAAGTTAACAAGGAAGATCCTACAGATAAGACTAGACAAGAGACAACGACTCTCTCAAGATCTTTTAAGGAAAGGCAGACCACCACACACTTATCACCATCAACATCATCACAAGAGGATGATTTACTAAGGATAAAGGTAACCTATGAGGAAGAGAAGATCCGGTTTAGAATGCGAAACTCGCATAGGTTAAACGATCTATTGTGGGAAATAGCAAAACGGTTCAGTATAGAAGATGTGAGCAGATATGATTTGAAATACTTAGATGAAGACAATGAATGGGTTTTGTTGAGATGTGACGACGATGTAGATGAGTGTGTAGATGTTTGCAGATCTTTCCCGGGACAAACAATTAAGCTTTTGCTTCAGCTCTCTTCTCAATATCTTTCAGAACGTTCTTCTGCCAGTGGATGCCCTTCATGACATGATGATGAAGAGACAAAGATTACATATAATATAGTCTGTGTTGTGTAAGCATTGTTCATAGGTTTTCTTTTTACTATTGTCAAGATTATTAGGTGGTGCAAGAAAGAGAAAACGTGTAAAGAGCCTTTTCTTCTAGAAAAAAATTATTGAAGTTTTCTACTTTACTACTTTTGTAATGTGTAGTTGGTTTGCATATGTAGATGATACACAATTTTTATTTATTTCACTTCCATAAACTCTGATTATATATTAACAATCTTAACTTGTGTTTAAGATTCATTGCAATCGTAAGGAACTAAGGAAGAAAATAATACAGGACTAAAAAAATTGTCAATTAGCTTTTGATAACCAAAAATGACAATTGCGTTGGCTATACATTACGAGTATTCTCAGGAGAAACATAAAAAAAAAAAAAGATTAAATTTTCCTTTTTGACAAAATATAAATTATGGCTATATTTTGACTCATAGTGTACAACAAATATTTCACTAAATCTATATACAAGCAGTTATAAACCACTTTACGGATGGACTTCGTAACCAAGCCCATACACGGTCCGTACATGGCATGTGTCCGTCTAAGGCTATAAAGTTCATCGACCACATCCTTTAATCTAGGTCGGTTTAGTATTCCTAATGTAATTGGGCTTTGCCCTTGACTATATATATGTAACCTCGAGTTTGATCAATGAATAAGAACAAGAGTTTCTACACTTTGAACTCTCTAGTTTACAACACGTTATCAGCACGATCGTTTCTAAAGATCCAGCTGAGTAAAACCCTAAAACCCTAACCGCCGCCGTTCATCCTTCTTCTTCCACCAAAACCCTAAACCGCCGTCTTTCTCCTCTTTGTTTGAAACTAATTCCTGTTCACGAGCAAGCCTGTGCTCGTGATCAAGTTCCATCCGAAACCAGTTCGAGGTTGGTTCGTGATTCGCGGTTCCGGGATGAGTGCAGTACGTGAGCGGTGCAAGGAGCGGTTCGAGATCTGTTCGTGGGAAAGCAATTTGCGATTCTGTTCGAGGTTCGTGGTTCGTGGTCAAGTGATATCTGAGGTCTTTAGCTCCCAGATCAAAACCGGTCAGACCCCTTTGGTGTTAAGGTAAAATCGAAATCTTATGGGACCATATAATCGAACCTGACCTTAAAGATTATTGAACCCTAAACATGCAAGTACACAACTAACAATGTTTAAGATCTCTTAATTCTATAAAACTCTAAAACCGATTGTTTAGGATTGTTAGATTGTTTGTGAAATTGCACCAAACTTTGTCAAGCTTAAAATCCGGTTGTTTGATTGTTTATTGTTGCTTGATTGTTTGCTGCATAAGAACCCTAGAACTAAACTGTTAAAATCGAGTTCCATAAGTGAAATATTAATCTGATTGTTCTAGGATATTTAAAATATTAAACTGCATGCATCCTTGAAATTAAATCGAATTTGGCATAGATTTTTCCTTGTTTCTTTTCGGCTGTTTAAGAACCCTAAACCCTAAATCAAAATCGGAACCTAGAGAAAGTCTAGTTCCCTAAATTATTTGTTTAAATTCCTAATTAGAAAAGGAAGAGTTAAAAAAAAGGAAATTTCTAAAAACATATAAGAAAAGGAAATTGTTGCATGCTAGTTTCTATCTAGTTTTGTTTGTTTCCATGCATACTAAAAACCGAAAATATATATATATAAGGCAAGGCATGGTTTGGTCTTAAATACCGCATGACCTGAATTTAATTTGATGGCATGGTTCGGTCTCAAATACCGCATGACCTATTGATTGATTGCATGGTTCGGTCTCAAATACCGCATGCTAATGATCGGTTGTCTATTTCTGTTTTATGCAGATGGCAAGGCTTAACAACCTAGACTATGCTGCCTTGAATGCTTCTGGAGACAACTACCTGCAATGGGCATTGGACACTAAGATCATGCTAAAGTCAAAGGACTTGTTTGAGTGCATTGAGGAAGGTTTTGAACCATCCGATAAGCAAAATTACAAGGCCATTATGCATATGTGCCATCACCTTGCTGAGAGTCTCAAGAATCAGTACCTCACCATAGAGAATCATCTTGACCTTTGGACAAAGCTTAAACGCAGATACGCACACCAACAAACGGTGCTCCTACCAAAGGCTCAATTCGATTAGAAAAACCTAAGGATCAAAATCCGTGGTTGAGTATAACTCAGAGCTTTTTAGGATTGTCTCACTCCTTAGGTTGTGTGGTACTGAGGTGACAGAGAATGAGTTGCTAGAGAAGACATTGTCTACTTTTAGCACTCACAACATACTACTTGAGCAACAGTACCGTGAAAAAGGTTTTAAAACCTATGGGGCCCTAATCTCATGTTTGCTACTAGCTGAGAAGAACAATGAGCTATTGTTGATGAATAGNCAGAGAAAGACACTATGGCTGTGGCCGTGGTGGTAGAGGACGTGGTGGTCATGGACAGTACCAAGCTAGCCGCTTTGATGGTTATGGCCGTGGAGGTCGTGGCCGTGGTGGTAGGGGCCGTGGGTCCTTTAAACCACAAAACAAGGCTAAATCGGTTTGTCACCGATGTGGTATGTCTAACCATTGGGCCAAGAATTGCAGAACACCTAAGCATCTTATTGATGCATATCAAGAAGTCTTGAAGAAGAACCCAGAAGCCAACTATGTGCATCTCGATGGTGAAGATGACTTCGACCATGAGAATGATGACTCACTAGCCTTTGAGACTTCCGATTGTTTTAAAGAAGATAACTAATTTTATGTTATGGCCTTGGTTTAAATTCTAAGCTTTTATGCTTTATTTCGGTTTATGTATTGGATAATTATTTTGGTTTAAATTCAATGATTTTATTTCAATATTTATTTGCTTGTTTTATTAAAGTTTAAAACAAAATTATTGTCATTATAGAAATGGCCGAGGATATGAGTGTACTAGTGGTGGACAGTGGATCCAGCCACACAATATTGAAAGACAAAAGATATTTCATAAACCTCATAATGTAAAGTGCCAATGTTAGTACAATTGCAGGTATAACAAGCTTAATAGAAGGCTACGGCCAAGCTCATATATTATTACCTAATGGCACACATATTGAAAGAAGTGATGCCTTGTACTCACCCAGCTCTAAGAGAAGCTTATTGAGCTTTAAAGACATTCAATTGAATGGTTATCATATTGAAACAAAGGGTGAAGGTAGCAAAGAATTTCTATACATTACTGAAATTGTAAATGGACATAAAAAGGTCCTAGAGACTATACATGCACTATCCACTGGTTTATACCATGCTAAGATTAACATGATAGAAGCTAACTTGGCAAAACACAAAATGTTCAATGAACAGTTCACTCTATGGCATGACCGGCTTGGCCATCCGGGTACGAACATGATGCGTAAACTGATTAATAGTTCAAATGGGCACACCCTTAAAGAGAGAAAAGTTATCCCTAAAAATCTCACGTGTGTAGCATGTGCACAAGGGAAACTTATTATACGACCATCACCAGCCAAAGTCAATAAAGAGACTTTAAACTTTCTGGAAAGGATACAAGGTGATATATGTGGACCAATACACCCACCTTGTGGGACGTTTAGATATTTTATGGTTATGATCGATGCATCAACCAGATGGTCACACGTTTGCTTGTTATCCACAAGGAACCTAGCATTTGCTAGGATGTTAGCTCAAATTATAAGACTAAGAGCACATTTTCCAGATTTTCCACCTAAGACTATACGTTTAGACAATGATGGTGAATTTACATCCCAAGCGTTTAATGATTATTGTATGTCCATGGGGGTGAGTGTGGAACATCCTGTGGCACATGTCCATACACAAAACGGATTAGCTGAATCCTTCATTAAACGAATACAATTAATTGCTCGACCATTGCTTATGAGATCGAAGCTTCCTGTGTCGGCTTGGGGACACGCAGTTTTACATGCAGCAGAACTTATACGCATCAGGCCATCTAGTGAACACAAATATTCACATCCCAATTATTAACGGGTCATGAGCCAGACATATCCCATCTCAAAACATTTGGTTGTGCTGTTTATGTACCTATTGCTCCACCACAGAGAACTAAGATGGGACCTCAAAGGAGGATGGAAATATATGTTGGATATGAGTCTCCCACCATTATTAAGTATCTTGAGCCAACTACAGGAGATTTATTTAAGGTTAGATACGCGGACTGTCAATTTACAGAATCCGAATTCTCTATGTTGGGTGGAGAGACTAGCAAGCTGGTTAAAGAATTAACATGGAATCAAACATCCTTGAATTGGCAAGATCCTCGGACTCTAACCTGTGATGCAGAGGTCCAGAAAATTATTCATTTGCAAAAGCTAGCTATACAATTGCCAGATTCCTTTGCTGACCCAAAGAGAGTAACAAAATCGTACATACCAGCTTGTAATGCACCAGTATGTATTGATGTTCAGAAGGAACACAATAATCAAGTTGCTACAGAGTCTAAGCCACGTTTGAAACGAGGTTGACCATTAGGTTCCAAAGATAAGAACCCTCGGAAGTCTAAAGGTGCAAAACATACCGAGGTTAAGGGAATTACAGAAAATACAGACATAGCTGCGGCAAAGCCTAAGGTACCAAATGAAGTTTGGGACGCTGAACCTCAAGGTCCTGAAGGTATTGATAATAATGAGATCTCAATAAATTATATCATGTCTGGAATTCAATGGAACCGTAAGGATGTCGACATTGATGAAATATTTGCATACAAGGTAGCACTTGAGATAAATGAGGATTATGAACCCACGTCTATATTAGAGTGCACTCAAAGTAAAGATTGGCTAAAGTGGAAAGAAGCCATTGACGTGGAGTTAAACTCTTTAAAGAAGAGAAGTGTGTTTGGTCCGATCTTAAGGACAACGCCTGAAATAAAGCCAGTTGGACACAAATGGGTCATTGTAAGAAAGAGAAATGAGAAGAATGAAATCGTGAGATACAAAGCACGGCTTGTAGCACAAGGATTCTCTCAAAGACCAGGAATAGACTATGAGGAGACATACTCCCCTGTGATGGATGCAACAACATTTAGGTACTTAATAAGTCTGGCTATAAGAGAAAAACTGGATTTGCGGTTAATGGATGTTGTAACCGCATACTTATATGGTCCACTGGATAATGAAATATATATGAGATTACCAGAGGGTTTTGAGCTCAAAGATAAGAGTGGTTCTCGAGAACAGTACTGCATTAGGCTGAACAAATCCCTTTATGGACTGAAACAGAGTGGTCGAATGTGGTATAACCGGTTAAGTGAATATTTAGCTAAAGAAGGCTATAAGAATGACCCAATCAGTCCATGTATATTTATAAAGAAGTTTGCAAACAAAGGGTTTGTAATTATAGCAGTTTATATGGATGATTTAAACATCCTTGGGACCTCTGGGGAAATCGCCCAAACAGTAGAGTATTTAAAGAAAGAATTTGAAATGAAAGACCTAGGCAAGACAAAATTCTGTTTGGGATTACAGCTTGAGTACATTGGTAATGGAATCCTTATGCATCAAAAGGCATACACAGAAAAGGTACTCAAGAGGTTTAATATGGACCAAGCTCACCCATTGACCAGCCCAATGGTTGTTAGAAGCTTAGACTTGGATAAAGATCCATTTGGTCCAAAGAAGGCCGATGAAGAAGTTCTCGGACATGAAATGCCATACCTCAATGTTATAGGAGCGTTAATGTTCTTGGCTAGCCACACTAGATCAGACATAAGTTTTGCCGTGAACCTCCTAGCAAGATTTAGTTCTTGTCCGACCCAAAGGCACTGTAATGGAATTAAGCATTTACTTCGTTACCTACAAGGGACAACATATTTGGGTTTATTTTATACTAACCATAACAAAGAAGGTTTAGTTGGTTTTGCTGATGCAGGTTACTTATTGGATCCGCACAACTCTAGGTCTCAAACCGGCTATGTGTTTACACATGATGGTACGGCGATCTCGTGGCGTTCTATGAAGCAAAGTATTGTGGCCCCTTCGTCTAACCATGCGGAAATCCTAGCAATTCATGAAGCCGGACGAGAAAGTGTATGGTTGAGGTCGATGACTCAACACATCAGAGCGAATTGCGGTATGGTCGAGGACAAGGAACCAACCGTAATCTATGAAGACAATACGGGCTGCATCGCACAGCTCAAGGAAAGTTACATCAAGGGAGATCGGACGAAGCACATCTTACCGAAGTTCTTCTTCACACACGAACTACAAAGGCCGGAGAAGTTCGAGTGGTGCAAGTGCAATCATGCGACAACTCAGCCGATCTCTTCACTAAGGTATTACCGACAACAACGTTTAAGAAGCTCATGCACCAGATTGGAATGCGGAGGCTTAAGGACTTAGAGTGATGCTTGGAACAGGGGGAGTAATGCGTGCTGTACTCTTTTTCCTTCACCGTGGTTTTGTCCCATTGGGTTTTCCTGGTAAGGTTTTAATGAGGCAGCACCCCCTAGCGTATTGCATTGATCCCTTAGCATCAGCATGGTTATGTCATCCAAGGGGGAGTTTACGGATGGACGCCATAACCAAGCCCATACGGGCCCCGTGTCCGTCCAAGGCCATAAGGCCCATCAGCCACATCCTTTAATCTAGGTTTAGTATTCCTAATGTAATTGGGCTTTGCCCTTGACTATATATATGTAATCTCGAGTTTGATCAATGAATAAGAACAAGAGATTCTACATTTTGAACTCTCTAGTTTACAACACAATTAGAGAAAAAGGATTAAATTTTGTTTTTGTTCTTAAAGGTGGTTCGTCTGTATATAGTGTATAGTATCTGACTGATCCAAAAGAACTCTTTGACTATCCGTTTCGACCGGTTCTACGGCCGTGTGATGAATCATTTCCACGAACCCGGTTATTATCAGAACCATTGCTCCGTTTACGTCTCTCTTCTTTGGGTTGGTCTCTGATAGTCCTTACGATTTCTAGTTCTCTGAGCACATCATCCATTGGTGGTCGGTTTTTGGGATCAGCCTCAAGACACCGTAGAATGAGCTCGGCGGTTTTGACCACCGCCAAAAGTGGATACTTGTGCTCGAGCCTTGGGTCCATCATTTTCTGAAGCTTCTTCTTCTGGGTCAGCACCGGTTTAGCCCATTCCACAAGATTCTGTTGTGCAGATGGTCGGTTTGGGTCTAGTGCTCTTAAACCGGTTAAGAGCTCTAGTAGTACCACCCCAAACCCGTAAACATCACTCCGCACATATAGATGACCTATAACATCAATTAATATATGCCTTCTTATCAACCGACAAAAGAAAGAAAAAACATGTTTTAAATATATTTTGCACGTTTATTTTTACCTGTAGCCATGTACTCGGGAGCTGCATAACCACGTGTGCCCACGACACGCGTGGTTACGTGGGAGAATCCATTAATTGGACCTAGTTTAGCTAGTCCGAAGTCAGAAAGCTTGGCGTGGAAGTTCTGAAAAAGACGGGGCAAGAACTGTTACTAGAAAGAAAAAAAAGGACAATCTTCTAGAAACAGCAGTTTTGTTAAGGAGCTAGAGATATGAAAACGGCACCGTACGGAATCAAGAAGAATATTGGAAGCCTTGAAGTCTCTGTAGATAACACTTTTTTCCGAGTTATGCAAAAAGGTAAGTCCTTGAGCTGCTTCAATGGCTATCTTCAATCGTGTATCCCAAGGCAATGCCTCTGCTCCTTCTGCATTAACATTGCATGCATACATCTTTATATAGATGTATAAGATAAGATAATATTATAATGGATTGATGATTGAGTAGAATAATACTTGCGAAGAGGTGATTTTCAAGGCTTCCTTTAGGCAAATACTCATAGACCAAAAGGAACTGATTCTCTTCCCAGCAGTAACCTAAGAGCTTCACCAAATTTGGATGATGAAACTTTCCTAAGAATCTCACTTCACACTGCAATATTACAATACAAACAATCACATATTATCAGTTAATATTCAATACGACCGTTTCAAAAATAATGGATGTTTTTCACTGTTTTATATTTTTAATATAGTTAGATATTTCGAAAACCAAGTCAAGAATCAAGATTTTTTTTTCCCTTTTTTCTTTTCATTCATAATGATATTAGTTTTGTATTTTATATTCTATCTACACGAATATATATGGTTGTGAATGTTCACGCACGGAGACACGTACATAAGAGAAGAAGATATACTTCACGCGCAATACAAAGAAAACATCCAACCGTTTCGATGAAGATATTTCATTGACTAATTATACTATGTATATGTATTGTTTCTTTCCGATTGACTAATAAATAGAGAAACGTAATAACTCCATCGACTTCGTCTTCTTCTTTTTTGCTAAATGTCAAGTTGACCTCTTCGTCTTTTATTAGGTTACTTAAGTAAATGATAAATAACAAATATACTTTCCAAGTTCCTAACTAAATAAATACGTTCGAATTCTAGCGCGACCGTCGGTGATACAACGTTATCTATTCTAAGTAAAAAATGTTCTAACATATCAGAAAAATAATTTTTACTTATATCATATAGTTTGAAAAGAAAAAAATCATAAACACTAGTTAAGAAGGATTTCAATTTCAAAAGATTAGTTAGGGCCTAGGGGTAGGTAAATCAAATAAGAAAACGACAAGTAGCAAGCTTAAATGTAACAAGAAAGTGTTTAAGGAGTACTATCATGTAATTTTTTGTTTTCTTAACTTAAGTTTTGTGCTTACATTTTTTTTGGCGTCTTGTGTTTACATATTTTAAAGTAAAACCTGTTAGTAAATTCACTAAATTGACCCTTACGTCTACTACTTTCTTCATTAAATCCATCGTTATCCTTAAATATCTTCCTAATTTGCACATAAACATACTACTCCGATCCTATTTCAATGCACATAAATATGACATATATTCCTAATTTTGGAGAAACTGACTAACTGAGACATTAATTAGAATCTTTTAATGATTTGATTTTTACCCTAATTAGAATCTTGTAACGCAATTAAAATTCAAATAAAAAAGGAAAGCTAAGAATTCACTTGCCTGCCATTCATGTAAGCCTTGCTCACTATCAGGGTTTGATTTCTTAACGGCGACTGGTTTACCGACGCCGGCTCTAGACGGGGCTAAGGTCTTCTCATCCACCCATCCTTTGAAAACCNTTAGTTTTGTATTTTATATTCTATCTACACGAATATATATGGTTGTGAATGTTCACGCACGGAGACACGTACATAAGAGAAGAAGATATACTTCACGCGCAATACAAAGAAAACATCCAACCGTTTCGATGAAGATATTTCATTGACTAATTATACTATGTATATGTATTGTTTCTTTCCGATTGACTAATAAATAGAGAAACGTAATAACTCCATCGACTTCGTCTTCTTCTTTTTTGCTAAATGTCAAGTTGACCTCTTCGTCTTTTATTAGGTTACTTAAGTAAATGATAAATAACAAATATACTTTCCAAGTTCCTAACTAAATAAATACGTTCGAATTCTAGCGCGACCGTCGGTGATACAACGTTATCTATTCTAAGTAAAAAATGTTCTAACATATCAGAAAAATAATTTTTACTTATATCATATAGTTTGAAAAGAAAAAAATCATAAACACTAGTTAAGAAGGATTTCAATTTCAAAAGATTAGTTAGGGCCTAGGGGTAGGTAAATCAAATAAGAAAACGACAAGTAGCAAGCTTAAATGTAACAAGAAAGTGTTTAAGGAGTACTATCATGTAATTTTTTGTTTTCTTAACTTAAGTTTTGTGCTTACATTTTTTTTGGCGTCTTGTGTTTACATATTTTAAAGTAAAACCTGTTAGTAAATTCACTAAATTGACCCTTACGTCTACTACTTTCTTCATTAAATCCATCGTTATCCTTAAATATCTTCCTAATTTGCACATAAACATACTACTCCGATCCTATTTCAATGCACATAAATATGACATATATTCCTAATTTTGGAGAAACTGACTAACTGAGACATTAATTAGAATCTTTTAATGATTTGATTTTTACCCTAATTAGAATCTTGTAACGCAATTAAAATTCAAATAAAAAAGGAAAGCTAAGAATTCACTTGCCTGCCATTCATGTAAGCCTTGCTCACTATCAGGGTTTGATTTCTTAACGGCGACTGGTTTACCGACGCCGGCTCTAGACGGGGCTAAGGTCTTCTCATCCACCCATCCTTTGAAAACCTGTCCGAATCCACCTTCTCCGATCACAGATTCTGGTCGGAAATTCTTGGTCGCCGTCTTAAGCTCAACTAACGTAAACATCTTTAGATTCGGCGTCACTATCTTCCCGCTCGGTGGCACTGCCTTTTTTCCTATACCTAATACCTGTTTCTCTGCCGCCGGCTTTGATGGTTGATCATCGTCGGGTCTACTCCTCTCCTGCGGTTTCTCACGAGGTGGATGTGGGTTCTCGACGGATCTTGTCCTCTGCTGTGGTTTTTCACGAGGTGGTGTAGCGGCGGATCTCGTTCTATTTCCTGTTTCCGGCATCGGAACCTTGGGATTTAACGCCGGCATCGCCACTAGTGCCGGAGGAAGCTTTTTGTTCTCTGGATGTTGCTGCCCATGTCTCACTATATATAGATCAACCACACACGATCTTGTTAGATTGCAACTTTATTTCAAGAAAAGAAAAACTATGTGATATTTTAAGTTAGGTTATTTCAAGAACTGCAAGAAACTTATGAATCATCAGAAATAAGTCAATAACCAATCAAAACAAACGAGAAAATAATAGATCTAAGATGTTTGGATTTGCCAATATAACGAATGAAGAAAAAAAGAGAGAGGTGTGCATGAATGAACCTGGGAGGGGTTTAGTGGAGACAGGGCTCTGTTCCTGTTGAACAGTGGAAGATCCAGAGCCAAGGCAAATGTTCCCCATTAAGACCAAACAGAGCTCTTGACTTAATTTAATTACTCTGTTGTTTTCTCTGTTTTGAGTTATNATGCACATAAATATGACATATATTCCTAATTTTGGAGAAACTGACTAACTGAGACATTAATTAGAATCTTTTAATGATTTGATTTTTACCCTAATTAGAATCTTGTAACGCAATTAAAATTCAAATAAAAAAGGAAAGCTAAGAATTCACTTGCCTGCCATTCATGTAAGCCTTGCTCACTATCAGGGTTTGATTTCTTAACGGCGACTGGTTTACCGACGCCGGCTCTAGACGGGGCTAAGGTCTTCTCATCCACCCATCCTTTGAAAACCTGTCCGAATCCACCTTCTCCGATCACAGATTCTGGTCGGAAATTCTTGGTCGCCGTCTTAAGCTCAACTAACGTAAACATCTTTAGATTCGGCGTCACTATCTTCCCGCTCGGTGGCACTGCCTTTTTTCCTATACCTAATACCTGTTTCTCTGCCGCCGGCTTTGATGGTTGATCATCGTCGGGTCTACTCCTCTCCTGCGGTTTCTCACGAGGTGGATGTGGGTTCTCGACGGATCTTGTCCTCTGCTGTGGTTTTTCACGAGGTGGTGTAGCGGCGGATCTCGTTCTATTTCCTGTTTCCGGCATCGGAACCTTGGGATTTAACGCCGGCATCGCCACTAGTGCCGGAGGAAGCTTTTTGTTCTCTGGATGTTGCTGCCCATGTCTCACTATATATAGATCAACCACACACGATCTTGTTAGATTGCAACTTTATTTCAAGAAAAGAAAAACTATGTGATATTTTAAGTTAGGTTATTTCAAGAACTGCAAGAAACTTATGAATCATCAGAAATAAGTCAATAACCAATCAAAACAAACGAGAAAATAATAGATCTAAGATGTTTGGATTTGCCAATATAACGAATGAAGAAAAAAAGAGAGAGGTGTGCATGAATGAACCTGGGAGGGGTTTAGTGGAGACAGGGCTCTGTTCCTGTTGAACAGTGGAAGATCCAGAGCCAAGGCAAATGTTCCCCATTAAGACCAAACAGAGCTCTTGACTTAATTTAATTACTCTGTTGTTTTCTCTGTTTTGAGTTATTAATCTTTGCTTCACCCTTTATGATACATAAACTTTAGAGAGAACTTAACTGTCCACCCTTTCTTAGTTTCTTTTCTGGGGATTTTGATTGAAAGATGGGAGGAAGAAGCTGAGAAATAGAGAGGAAAGACCAAGCCAAAAAAAACTCTTTCTTCGGGGGGAAATGTACATTGTTAATTTATTATATATTATTATTAGTTTTATAAAAGGTTGTGTGTATGAAAGAAAAGGTCGTCAATCGTGATTGGTTGATGCTGAAATATATAAATTTATTATTCAACGTTAAATTAGTCCTTTGATTCAGACACATTTTCTCATTTCATACACAACCATGTTCATCTCGAGTTTTAATAGTTTGTAAAGCTTCTTTTTCAATTTATATTTTATTTCCGGTTCGTAAAAGATAACAATTTTTTCTTGACTTTGCATTTATAATTTCCTACTAATTTACTTGCTTGCATATGTCAAGTCTTTCTTAATAACTTTTGTCCAGGGTCAAAGGGAATTTTGTCGTTATAAGAGAGAGATACATATATACATTATGTGAAAGTGTGATACCACATTTCAACGCGCTGCTCACTCACTCATCGATCGGATGGCAGATCGAAATCAATATGCATCTATATCATAAACAATAGAATGAATCTGAAATTTTTAATTCATTAGATTGTTTACAAGAAAAAAAAAATTGTATATATATATATATCGTACTTTTTATGTAATCAACTTACAGTAGAGTTATATTTCTTTTTTTTATGTACAATTTTTAGTATAGTGATTCTTCTCGTACTTCTTTTTCTTAGCAATATCCAGTTCACATTTGTGTCACCTGGACTAAGGACTATAGTGATCATATGCGTCACCTCAATGACGTAACAACTTGAGTAAAACTCACCAAAATTCAGAAAAGGAGTGGGTTACTATGGCCTATATATGGAGTACGTCATAAAAAAACAGATTTAAGATAATTAGTAAACAAAAAAAAAGGAAACAAATTTCTTTGTTTCTATATGTGGAAAAATAATAAAATATTAGTAAAATACTAGAAAGACAGATTAGATGAAACATTTTCAGCTATCTGAAAAAAAAATATATATATCAAATCTAGAGAAGAAACACCAAGTAGTAAATGACAAATCTAAAAGCAAATCGTTATCGTCATTATGTCATAGAACTGTATCATTATTTGAAAAGGCTTGAAGAAAATATCAGTGGGAAGAGGTCAAACACGAGGATGGCGGGTCCGAGTAAAATCGTGACAGCATAGGGAAAAACTTTTATTCAAAAATATATACGATAACCTTCCGAGGGTCGTCAAAAGTATGTGGTCAGGTATCTTAAGATTTTTTGTTTCCCTAAACATTTATATGTGTGGATACAATTATGAGCAAGACAAGATAAGTTGATAGATTGACAGTTATAGTCTAGAAACTTAGAATAGAATGAACAAGATTACATTNAAAAAAAAAAAAAAAAAAAAAAAAAAACTTAGAATAGAATGAACAAAAGTGATCAACGATGATTGATTGTGTGGCTTTCTTCATTCACACAGACGCTATTGGTAACGGTTCGAGTTAAGTTTCTGATTTAATGCATATAATGATGGTTCGCTATAAGTCTATAAAACCGATGAATAAGAGAGGGTCTCAAATTGCTTTTAATTATATTTTCCTTTCTTTAAACTTATCTTCTGAAGAGATCACGTAGAAAACGTGGGGAGATGTTATTTTAATTTTATTCTTCTTCAATTATGTGAATATAATGTTAATTAGTATCCGACTATGTGTAAATCGGATTAATTAGAGTGTAATGCAAGTTGACATAAACTAATATATTCGACGTCCGCGTAGAGTCACCACCTAATTGCATTTTGGATTTCAATTTCTCTTCTTTGTAAGAAAAAATCAAACGACTTCGCGCTTGACTATATTATATGTATCTTGTATGTCACATTCTTAATCTACTCTGAAATCGATGTTTAAATTTGAACATATTTAGAAAATATTGTATTTAAATATAATATACGGTTCTCTCTTGATAAACAAATCTACCTCACTTGAAAAAGTATTTTTTTTTTGTACTCATATCGGCATATATATGTACATAAGGATTCGAACTTCTTACATATTAGGAAAAAAATTATAAAAGAAAATTAAAATCCGTGAGAAGAAAAGTCAAAAGCTTAAAATAGTTTCAAATAATTCAAATAAAGTGTTTGTATACTAAATCTATGCATTGATGCGAAAACACATTGAATTGAATATATGAATTTCCTAGCGATCAATTAACAAGATCATACTAAAATTCAGTTAGTTTTAACTTTTAACATTATTTTATAAATTTAATAACTTCAAAAAAAATTTAGATCTGCAAGATTATTAAAAAAAAAAGAAAACTTATTAGGCTAAATCTACTCAACAATGCGAATACAAATCGAATTTTGAAATCTCTAGTGATCAAATAACTTAGTTAAATGAAAGGATCCAAAATCCAGTTAGTTTTAACTTTGTATTTTTTTTTTTTTTTGACGACAACAACTAGATTGGCTCAAACAAGCCATTAAAGTCAATGTGAATGTTCATTGTTTACATAGGTAATCAAACGCGGTTCAAACCAAACACGTCAGAACATTTTGTCTGTATTACCATTCTGAGTACGTGGAATTAGCACCAAAGCAAAAGAGGTAAATTCCTTCGTTTTTCAAGCTGAATCTTGTCCAAATAAGGCTGGAAAGCTAGCTACTCGAAGGGTGAAGACACTATCTTCACCAAATCAGAGGAATCGGTAAGAAAAACGATATCATGATTATCCGCCCTAATCATACATCTCATCGTCCAAACTAGTGTTTCAACCTTGGCATGTAAAGGTCCTAAAGGAGTAAGGCTTCGTTGAAGATTGGCCGCCCCCATAGTTGGAATCTCCCCGCCAATGGAGAACAATACCAACCTCTACCTGCAAATGGATTTGTCGCTTTCCAAAAACTATCTACAAAACACAAATAATTTGGGTTATGTCGACCTGACACATGGTCACCCTCTCGTCCTTGTTTTAACCTTGTATTGTAAATTTATTATTCAAGTTTACACAATTTGGTCTACAAAAGCGTCTCCTTGCTCCACCTCTGCTCTGAAAAGTTACTGCATAGGTGGTGATCTACAACATTTGGCGGCAGCGAAACAATCTCCTAGATAATGCGCAAAGTTTAGCACCTCAACTCGTCTTCAAAATCATTGATCGGGAGATACGGAATATCATCATTGCTAGAAGACTTCGGAAGCATTGGCGTGAGCTGATGTCTTTGTGGATTCGTTAACTTCCCAAATCTTTCCTAATATCTTAATATTTAATTTTTATTGTAGCCTTGTTTTATTTTTTTGCGAAGGTTACTCTGGTGTAGGTGTTACTCTGTTTGTAAACCCTCTTTTTCATATAATGATATTTACATCTTTAGCCAAAAAAAAAAGTTTACACAATTTAAATTTTTTAAAACTTAAAAAGAAAAAGAAAAAAAACCTTGAATGAAAAGGGCTAAAATTGACCTCTTTTGATGGGCTGGATTTTGTTTTTATTGGGCTTTGTAAGATAGACACACGATCTCTAATCTCGACTAAACAGTACTCCCACACGACCTACCGTGACTGGGAATAGATCCCCTAATCTCGGATCCATCCACCTCCTCAACCTTCAATTGCCTCTGTATCGCCATCTCCGTCTTCGATTGTCTTCGTAGGTAGCACAGCTTAACGTGCCTTTTCCTCATCTTCCATCACGAGATTCTCTAGTCTCTGGTTGGTGAAGATTTGGCGAAGTGCAACGACAAAACATCAAATCAAGCGTCGAACAAGTTGGAGCCAAAAATTAGGTCAAATTCAACAACTCACTCATGAAATACGAAGAAATTAAAGCGGAGAATCGTAAATTCAGAGCAATTACGCATAAACGAGAAGAGAAGAGGCACGAGGACTGTATTTATAAAGTGATCTTTTGTGGTTTGGGATCCAAGTTTCCTTTTTGTTTGTTTTTTTACTCTTTTGTGTTGTTTCCTTTTTATTGTTTACTTTTGTAAGCATATGTATTAATGACCCACCAATAATATTGTACGTACCTATATATATTTTTAAACGTAAGAGTTCAAATATTCAGTTTTTTACAAAGCACCATTTAGTTCAATCCCAAAAAAAAACTCTCTTCATCCAAACCAAATCCCATTGAAAAAGCTGACTAAAACAAAAAAAAACCCTGGAAAAAAGCACAAACGTATCGCGGCCTTATCAGGAAGGAACCTTCTGTTTCTAGCAGAGGTTTTCACTTAAATGGCTCATAAAATTTAGTAACTCTGTTTTGTTTCCCCTCTTGAACGGTTAGAGTCCGTAGACTTGCGGGCCGCTCTTCGAGTTTCGTGAGATTTGCTCTGAGCGGCTATGTTCTCAAATGCCACCACAACATCCCCTATTTTCGGTCGGTAATTCGCTTCTTCCTTAAGGCACATCTCGGTTATAGCAATCGCGTAGCTAAGACACCTCTTCGAGTACTTTCCCCGTAGCAAGGGATCAACTAGTTGTCCAAATTTCTTAGGGTCCTTGAGGTATGGTCGCGCCTGCATTAAGAAGAAAACACGGTAAGAAAAAGATTTTTGAGTTGCGGTAAAATCCGTTTTTTTCAATTGTTAGGATTACTACTTACCCACGTAACAAGGTACTGCTCTCCGTTTGGTTTACTCAAATCAATAGCTTTCCTGCCGGAGATCAGCTCAAGCAACACTACACCGAAGCTATAGATATCCGATTTAATGGTTAATCTTCCGCTCATTGCGTATTCTGGAGCACAGTATCCATAAGTACCCATGATCCGAGTCGACACATGTGTCCTATTTCCCACAGGACCAACCTTGGCGAGTCCAAAATCAGAAAGCTTGACGCTAAAGTCTTTATCTAACAAAATGTTTGCTGATTTCAAATCTCGGTAAATCACGGATGGGCTTATTTTACAGTGGAGATACTCAATCCCTCTAGCTGCACCGACAGCGATCTTCATCCGAGTGTTCCAGCTTAGCGGAGTCTGATCAGGCTCAAGATCTAATTCAAACAACAACAAGAGAGGTTTCTTTATTAGTAACAAGAAGATGAGAACTCTTTCTATTTGGTGGGGATTTGGAAAAGATGCTTTACCAAAAAGATGATCTTCTAAGCTACCCATTGGCATGTATTCATAAACGAGAAGTCTCTGAGCACCAGAAGTGCAGTAACCGATTAAAGTTACTAGATTTGGATGATAGAAGACGCTAAGCATACAGACCTCTACTATGAATTCTTGATTCCCTTGATGTCCACCCGGGTTTAACTGCTTGATCGCCACCACCTACTCAATCAATATTCCCATCAGATTTCTTATAACATTTTCAGATTTCTTAAGAAAAAAAAAATTATGATTGAAGACAGAGTTCGGGAGTTTACTCACTTGTCCTGAATCTAAACGTCCCCTGTAAACACTCCCAAAGCCTCCTTTTCCGATCATATTCACCTCCCGGAAATTCTTAGTGGCGGCAGCTAACTCCTTGAACGTGAAACTCCGAGCACCACCACCCGGTTTATCGCTATTCACTTTCCCATTAACTGGCCAAAACCCAAAATTTCAAAAACATTAATTAATTTGTTTTCATCAACGTTTCAAAGAATGTCTTTAAATAGTCATCAGAATTGTTCAAACCTAAAATGCCAGATTTAGACCCTGTTCCTCTTGAACCGCTTCTTGTCTTAACTGCATGCAAGAGAATCACAAATGACTAGGGAAACAAAACAAAAGAAAAGAAAAAAAAACTGGAGAGGTTCAAAAAAAAAAACAGAGAAAAAAACAATTTCAAAACCTGAGGAATAATCGGTTAGGTCGGAAAGGGTATCAATGTTGATTTTCATGTCCTTGGTTTGGGTGGTGAGACAAGAGAAACACCTCATCTTTTTTTTTTTTGTTAAATAAATAAACTCGTGATATGATGGTATTGATGAACGTAAATACAACAACAATGGTGGACGAAATGGATTCAGAGAAGGAGCTGGTTTGAGATGATGTCCAACATTATCATCAAACCTAGCTCCCGGAGAACCCTCACACACGAAACAGAACCAAAAGTTCAAAAAAAAGAACCCTAGGATTCTTGTAATAACAAGGAAGAAAAAGAAAGAACGTAACCTAAGATTTGTTTCTTGGATTATAAAATGGGAGCGAGAGAAAGAGAGGGATCAGAGTCTTTCTCTTTCTTTCTCTATAATTCCAAAAAAAACAAAATGATCAGTAAATGATTCGTTAGGAAGAATCTGAATTGGAGAGAACTAAATTTATAGAAATGGCCTTTTGAATGGTGAAAAATGGTTTCTTTATAAATACTAAAAGAGGAAGAAACAGGCCTTTTTACTCTCTCTTCGAGAAAAATTATTAAAAAGAGTGGTGAGAGCTATAGCAACTGTGAAAAATATTTTGAGGGCAACGGAAGCGAAATTAAAGGAGCCAATGAGATCCTAATTTTGGAACTGCGGCTCGTTTCGTCTTTCCTTCCTTCTGTTGTTTTTCTTGTTTATTATTCAAACGTTTGTTTTATTTTTCTGTTGGAATTTGAACTAATATATGTAACGTATAAGATGTAAGACTATTTAAGAGACACGGTTTCTTTTACCAAAAAAAAGAAAAAAGAGCCACGGTTTAAATTTTTAAACAAAGAAAATTCGAGTGTTCAAATTTTTTTCATATTAACACTAACAATAAACATTGTTCACTTAATTACTTTTGACTTTGAATACGTATACACCCTCTTTTAGAACTCGCTATGCGCTAGTCGGACGGTCGAAGTGGGCCTAGCGCCTAGTGAGAAAATCGGAGATTAAACAGGAATTAACCGAGGACTAGCTTTAGGGTTATTTTCTTAAATTAATAATAAAATAAAAATATATAGTATTAAATATATGTATAATTATGTTTATGTTAAAATAAAAATGTTAAATAAAATACAAAACTATAGTATTGTTTTTAAAATTACGGTAAACACATAAAAACATAATTTTCATTAAAAGTTTGTAAATTAGTTATTGTAAAACATCATAAACTCTTAATTTAAATGTCTAAATTACAAAAAATCATATTTGATTTATATTTGGCTCTAAAAATAATCATTATGTACAAAATTAAGTGGTAAGTAATCGGATTAGACGGGTTATTATAAAATTAGACAGATATAATTGGATAATCGATGATAGGCGGGGATTAGTCATTAATCGAGACGGAGGATGGGCCTAGCGATTTTGCAGGGCGTAATCGGTGCTAGGCGGAGATTTTTAAAACAGGGCGTATACAACAACAAACACTATAAATGCCTCTCTTTTTTGTTGGTTAAATTTTATAATATAAATGCATTATGTTGGTGGAGTTTGATAAACATATCTCCCATTAATATAAATATATAATCCACATATAATTCACAAACTAAAACTATACCTAGAGTAGAAACATTTGATAAGTAGTACTATTTGAATAATTCTGATAACCAAAATGGCAAATGGGCTTCCACTCCTTTCACTAAAATACTCAAAAATAAAACTTGTTTAAGAAGAAAACCAAACAGATTTGGACCTCATCAATCAAAAACATCCAACGACGATGTCCACTTCCGTCGTAGACGAGCCATCGGCCAACGAGGAAACTTCTCCATTGTTGTTTGCATTTACGTCGTTGCCAGATCCATTGACTTTGAGCTGCCTTGCTCGAGTTTCGAGATTTGACCACTTAGCCTTATCTCTAGTCTCCAAAAGATACCGCTCTCTCGTAATCTCCCCTGAGCTCTACAAGACACGATCGTTATTAGGTCGTACCGACGAGTGCCACTACGTATGCTTAAGCACCAAGACCTACCCGACCTCTCGTTGGTTCATCCTCCGACGAGAAAATACCAAGACCTACTTAGAAAACGCCGCAGCAGAGGACCTGGTCCCTGTCCTTTCTTTCCCCACTCAGCTTCCTGAGCTGTCTTCTTTTGTGGCTCTTGATTGGGGGATTTATGTCATCGGTGGATTAACAAACGACAATAGAACGTCCGATGTCTTGCTTCTGGATTGTCGGACTAACACGTGGCGCCACGCCCCATCTATGGGAGTGGCTCGAGCTTCAGCAGCCGCTGGCGTCGTAGGTGGGAAGATATATGTGTTTGGAGGATGTGAGAGTTTAGATTGTTCGAACTGGGCAGAGGTATTTGATCCAAAGACTCAAACTTGGGATGTTTTGGTGCCAATGCCTGATCGGAATGAAGGTGATAATCTGATCCGTGAGACCCTAGTGATGGATGAGAAGGTTTACGCTGTGAGTCTCTGGGACGGAAGCTTCTACTACTCGCCGCGTGAAGGTAAATGGGGAAGAAAGAAGAAGCCAGAAACTCAAAGTTATTATTGTGTGATTGAGAATGTGTTGTACAGTTGTGATAAGTTTGGGAGTTTAGTTTGGCGTGACTCTGAGGAATTGGAGTGGAAGGAAGTTAAAGGCTTGAAGGCTCTACGGTTGAAGTTTCCTAGCTCTGCCTCCTTCCGCTCCATTGCAAACGAAAAGTGTGTCAGTAAGCTGAGCAGTTTTGGTGTCAACATTGTGGTCTCCTCTGTTAGGGCTACGTTTGATGTTTGGTGGGATGTTTGGTGTACCGAGATTTCGTTGGAAAGACGTGAGGAAGAAGGTGAGATTTGGGGAACTATTGAGTCAGAAGCTGTAACCGTAGTTGATCATGTTCCTTCTGGTCGCGTTCCGGTTGAGGTTCTGTGTTCTGCTACTGTCTATGTCTAAATTGATCAACGACAGAATTTGTTTGGCCTAGTTTCGATATTTGTGGATATTATATCAATGCATATTATTATTTCAGTTATATCTGTTTGTTTGTATGCACCAATGAATACAAGAAGTTATTCAAGGGGATATAAATCTTCGTCTTATATTCACAAGACTAAACCAAATGAACATGATGTATAGTCCTTCCTTAAGATGAAACCAAAGTCAAATGCACATTCATAACTCTAATTTGATGGACTAAAAAAATTGTACAAATTTTATATATTCATACATCTTGTGAGTACTCTTATCGGTTTTCTTGTTTACCCTAAAAAAATTTAAGTTGCAACAATCTGTACATAGACTTTCCCTATGTTTTCAACCTAGTACCAAGAATCACAAGCCTCTCTGCCTCTTCTTCTTTCTCCTATCAGTAAAGCTTTCAAGATTAGTAGATATTACTTATTAGAGTTGTAATGCCAAATCCGGATGCTGCGATGAACCTGCTTGATTGTTAGAGCCTGGTGAGTTTGGTGAGACGAGCCTAGCGTTAAGATCCGGTGGCAACTGCTGAAACTCCTGTTTTACGTTCGGAGACAAGCCTTGTTGCGAGACATCTGTTTCAACCATCTGGTTTGGTTTGTGGTTAAATCCGCTGAAACCATGGACTAGAAGACTATTGCTCTTGGTTTCTTGATTCAATACGTGAGCAGCTGGTTCAGAATCTTTGCTCTCATGTGAAGAATGTTTGTTTCCTATGATGGAGCTTGAGACAGAGGTTGTGGGTGACATGATTCTGCTTGGATGACGATGATCATCAGACGCAAAGTCGCTTGAACACTTTTGCTTTCCGGACATTAAGATTTGCTGTTGAGGAGTACTCTCAGGAGGAGCTTCTGGGTTCTCACCAACCCACCCAGGACCAAATTCGGTTCCAGTTGGTAACATTGTTTGAATTCTTTTGTCGGCATATCTCCAAGCAACAGGACCAAGGTTCGCTGCATATCGTGCTAGACTCCTAGCGTACCCATATTCAGTTCTCAACCCAACCTGACCAAATAAGAAAACAATGGTCAGATTCTTTGTTTCTTAAAACAATGGAGACATTTTTTTTTATAAAAGTAGGTACGTACTGGAGTTAACTGTTTTAAATCATCTTCAAGCATTGTAAAAATCGAAGCATCTTGCAAGGAAGTAGAGATCTGGTTGTAGGTATCTCGCCTGTTCTCATCGACATTTTTCATCCCATACTTATTGACAGCCTTCACAACAGAAGCTACAGAAAATAGTTTATGTCAACAAAAAGTATAGGCAAAGTGGGAGTTCTGAAGAAGCTAGTATTAGAAAAAGAAGATCTTTACGTGGAAACTCCTTATCCCAATCTATCAAGAAGCCATTTTGATTCTCATTACTATGGTTGATTCTGACGCAACTTTCTGCTTGACGGAATCCATAAGAAGGAGGATTTTTCCTTAGATTGTAAGAACCGGATAATCTAGAGCTATCTCCAGCTGCATCAGCTGAAATTTCAGAAGTCGTGCTGCGGTCAATCAAAGATTGGTCAAGCTGTTTCTTAAGGCCTGAGCCTGGAGGACGGCCTCTTTTGACCACTTTAGGCTGTTGTGAATGTGACACTTGTTCTTCTCCATCACTTTCTTGTCTCAGATTTCCAAAGTCCTTTTTAGCCAACTCAAGCATAGCTCGTGCCTGTTATACCCATCGATATACTACTATCAAGAGAACAGATAATAACAAACGGAAGCAAATTAGCAAGTTTATATAAGCCAAGGCAAACCTGTCTGAAGTATACTGTATCTGCTGAATTGTACTCCATTGCATTTGTACATATTAAAATCACGTCTTGCTGCAATAAATTGAGAGGGGATCAGAGAGATTTACTCCTGACAATCAACAATAGTTTCAGACACAACCAGTTCACTTTTAACAGTATATTTGCACCATCTCATGGTTACAAAGTCACACAGTGGCTATCAAAATATTAGATAGTTTAGTAGTAAGACTAAGAAACCCTTGAACGCTTGTCGGCAAACACAGATGTTGCACCTACCAGAGAAATTTTTGCACGAGACTTAACAATATGAAGAAAATCAAAACTATGCAAGATGAACACTCCACTTTAGAAAAAAAAGAGCAGGGATGTAATTATACACAGCCAACTGATAGTGCAGTGAGAAGCAATGTGCTAGGTTCAATTGCGAGACTTGCCTCAAATTGTTCTAAGGTGGAGTATGCACCGGATTCTAATTTTTTCCGCAATGTGCTGAAATCCATCGGATTCTTGATAATCTCATGATAATCAGGAAGCTGTAAACAAAACATTCACCACTAAGGTAAAGGCAAAACAAAATGTTTCAACATCAACAAGCTTTTAAAAATAAAGAAACACTTCACCTCCTCAGTATCAACTGGGTCAGAGTACACTCCATATGTATCCTTCCTTCAAGTATTTGTAAAACAACATCAATCAGAAAAACCAAACCCAGAATTAAATCACAACAGTAGAGAAGGAAGGCAAAAAAAAAATGGAGAACAATACTTTTGAACTCTATCTAGGATGAACAAGAGCAACTTTTTGTCAGGCAAAGGTGTAGAAGAGGGGCCATACGACTCCACAAGTGACCCTCCTCCTGTCCACAAGTAAAAATACCACAAATTTATTTAAATTAATTAATTAGTACAACAAATTACAGGTTTCAGCCTTTCCATAAAAACATGAGAAAATAGGAAATATAAATACTTAAGAGAATGTGTGTCGCTTTCGAAGCCTTTTCTCCCTGCAGGAATACAAAAAAACAGAGTATATCTATCATCAACCACATGTTTAAAATAGATAATTAAAGATCCTAAACACAGATGTCTGTATTTATGACAACTTTCATGTCCGTCGTGAAAGTACAATTTTTTTTAACTGATAGAGTTAGGAAAAGACAAAGTAAGAGAACTTGTCTTCTTCAGACATGATTGTCTCTTCAGTGCAGAACCGTCTTTAATTTTTTGTTTTGTTTTCTGATAACTATGAATTAATACTAGAATGAAAAAGAATAAAATATAATATAAACTCAAATCAAATCAGCCAAACAACACCAAGATTTAATCTCGTCCAAAGACAAACAACAAAAATAAAAAAGGGAGAAAAATAAGAAAAAATAAAAATACAGAAAAAGCTGAAATTATGAATTCCCCCATTTCCCACCAACAAAGAAAAAAAAGAGGAAATAGTCCAAAACTCATCACTCAATAAACCTTATTTAAGCATCAACACGAACCTCAATTAACGCGCCAAATTCTCAACCAAAAAAAAACAAAACCCTAAATTAACAGTTTTTTTTTTCTTTTCCCAACTTAAAAGATTGTTTTTTTTTTTATAATAATAACTAACCGTATTATCGTCAGATCCGTAACGGCGGGTGATTGAAGCATCAGTGTTAAAAACTCCGCCGCCGTCAGATTTGAAATCAGAAGAAGAATCGTGTGAGTTCAATCCGTGCAAAAGCCGATGCTTTTTGTCTCTCCGCTCATCGTCGTCCTCTTCGTCTCCAGAATTAGAATTCCGGCGAATTAATCGGGCGGCGCCGCCGGAATTAGGGTTTCTAAAACTGGATCTAAACTCTTCTTCTTCTTTTTTAACATCGGGGTTTGTTCTCTGAAGAAGCAATTGTTGCTGCTGTTGTTTGATAGCTCGTTTCTGGAGATCGAGTAGAGATGGCCTACCTTTCTTCTTCTTCTTCGTCAATGTATTATTATTAGTATCAGCTGCTGCTGTTGATACCTCACCCATTCTCTCTCTTTCTCTCGCCTTCTCTCTCTCTCTAAACAGTCGTTTCGTTTTTATTCATTCCTTCTTTTTTTGGGTTTTACACACTTCTACTTACTACACATGTGCGAGTGAGTGAGTTCGCACGTGCTGACCGAAACGTGGACACGGTTTACTCGTGCGTGCTTTTTGATACACGTGGTTTATACTGTATGGATTGTTTTGGGATAACGTTTCTGACTTTTCGATTTAATTGGGCCCAAATGGACCTCTCTATATCTATATCCAGTTTGCTACATTATTATTGTGAAATGCAATTCCCTTTCTTTTCTTTTTTTGTTTGTGTGGGGGAGATTGGATTTGGATTCATGGTTTTCGAAGATTGTAAATGTATATATTAGGATATACTTAGGTTTGATCTAATTTTGTTACTGAAATCATACATAAACCTACGTAAAAAATTGCATGTTGCTGAATAAAACAATATTCACAGAATCAAAGTTGTGAATGACAAAGAAGAACTTTGACTAAAACATAATTTAAAATGACACCAAAACGTATTAGTTTGGTAAGTCTACATGTTCACATGTGTTCTGTCATTACTTCCACAATTACGTACATAATCAACGTTTTTTTTCTTGGTAAATGTCTATTTTATATGTTTTTTATTGTCGGTGTGTGTTTTTTTTTGTCTCTTCCGTCCTTCTGCTTAAATCTCTTTTTTTGGTTCCCATCTTTCTTCCCCCCTGACTCGATTTCAGGCAAAAATCATCTCTGTCGGGTTCAAGCTTAAGAGATGATGAGTAGTTGACCTGAGATGTGGTGTACATGGAAGTGACTCGATTTCACACGTTTTCCACTTAAAGATTTGGTATATTACCCACATGGTCGTTTCTCAATTTCTCAAGCTAGAAGAAGCCAAGGTTCTTCTTTGTTCTTGGTTTAGATCGGTTTCTTGATTCTTCAGGGGCTTCTTGCGTTTGAAACTGGTACGTGTGCTTAATACACTCGTGAGAAAGAAGAAACAAAATTCTTTACCGCGATTCTAAATTTAGTAATATGTGATCATTGTGTTCGAAAAAAAAATTCTTTGTTCAATTTCGGCTTTTAGTTTTGATCTAAGTAACAACTAAATAGTTGTTCTCCTCGGACCTTAGCTTAATTTGTTGCTGATTACGTAATTGGGGTATCTTCTTCTGTTAGAAGGAATTATCAATATGGTCGAAAGTGGAAGTTGGGATGGAAGCCAATCAGATAACAGCTCTCAGTTCGAGCCAGGGATTGATAATATCTACGAAGCTTTTATTTGTCCATTGACAAAGCAAGTTATGCATGATCCCGTCACTTTAGAGAATGGTCAAACGTTTGAGCGTGAAGCAATCGAGATATGGTTCAAGGAATGCCGCGAAAACGGCCAGCCTCTGTCTTGTCCTACAACTTCCAAGGAGCTGAGTGTCACTGATCTAAGCCCGAGTATAGCTCTGCGTAACACAATCGAAGAGTGGAGAGCTAGGAACGATGCTTTGAAGCTTGATATTGCTCGTCAGTCACTCTACTTGGCGAATGCTGAGACCAATATTTTGCTGGCTTTGAAGAACGTACGAGATATTTGTAGGAACATTCGTAAGATCAAGCACCGTGTACGCAATCCTCAGCTCGTTCGGTTGATTACTGATATGTTAAAAAGTAGTAGCCATGAAGTGCGGTATAAGGCTTTACAAACTCTTCAAGTCGTTGTTGAGGGAGATGATGAGAGCAAGGTTTGTCTCTGTTTTATCTCTCTGTTTGTTCTCTT
>NC_025691.1:24644047-24680719 GCF_000633955.1 Camelina sativa
AACTTCCAAGGAGCTGAGTGTCACTGATCTAAGCCCGAGTATAGCTCTGCGTAACACAATCGAAGAGTGGAGAGCTAGGAACGATGCTTTGAAGCTTGATATTGCTCGTCAGTCACTCTACTTGGCGAATGCTGAGACCAATATTTTGCTGGCTTTGAAGAACGTACGAGATATTTGTAGGAACATTCGTAAGATCAAGCACCGTGTACGCAATCCTCAGCTCGTTCGGTTGATTACTGATATGTTAAAAAGTAGTAGCCATGAAGTGCGGTATAAGGCTTTACAAACTCTTCAAGTCGTTGTTGAGGGAGATGATGAGAGCAAGGTTTGTCTCTGTTTTATCTCTCTGTTTGTTCTCTTAATCCCTTTGTTAATAAACTTATTAGTGTGTTGTGTTGCAGGCAATAGTAGCTGAAGGAGACAATGTGCGTACAATAGTCAAGTTCCTAACCCAAGAGCAATCAAAGGGGAGGGAAGCAGCTGTTTCTGTGTTGTTTGAGCTATCCAAGTCTGAGTCCTTGTGCGAGAAGATTGGATCAGTTCGTGGAGCAATCATATTATTGGTTGGTCTGACGAGCAGCAAGTCAGAGATTGTTTCAACTGTTGAGAAAGCTGATAAAACTTTGACAAACTTGGAGGTATCAGAGGATAATGTTCGAGAGATGGCTACCAATGGTAGACTGCAGCCTCTTCTTGCTAAGCTTCTTGAAGGTGATTTTACCAAACCATTTTTCTCTGATTGGTTTTGATGAAACTGTAACAATGGAAACATAGAACTCTTAGTTGGTTAGGTATCTAAATCATAGCTATATATGATATGCAGGTTCACCTGAAACAAAAATCTCCATGGCTTCTTATCTTGGGGAGCTTGCCTTAAATAACGATGTGAAAGTTATTGTGGCTCAAACTGTGGGCTCTTCACTTATCGATCTTATGAGAACTCGCAACATGCGCCAACGGGAAGCTGCTTTGCGAGCTCTCAACAACATCTCAACGTTTGAGGGGAGTGCCAAAGTCTTAATCGATACAGGAATACTACCACCGCTTATCAAAGACCTGTTTTATGTTGGGCCAAACCAGCTTCCAATTCGACTTAAAGAAGTCTCTGCCACTATTCTTGCAAATATAGTGAACATTGGCTATGACTTTTACAAAGTTCCTGTTGGACCTGATCACCAAACTCTTGTCTCAGAGGACATAGTGGAAAGCCTACTCCAACTAACTAGCAACACTGGTCCAGAAATCCAGGGAAAGCTGTTGGCGGTTCTTGTTGGACTCACTAGCTGTCCAAACTCGGTTATTAATGTTGTTTCTGCTATCAGAAACTCAGCTGCCATCATTAGCTTGGTTCAGTTCGTTGAGATTCATGAGAATGATGATTTACGTTTAGCTTCTATCAAGCTTCTTCATAACATTTCCCCACACATGAGTGAGGAACTAGCCAATGCGTTGCGTGGCACTGTTGGACAGCTCGGTAGCCTTGTCGCTATCATATTAGAGAATACACCAACCATCACAGAGGAACAAGCTGCAGCTGCTGGAGTTTTAGCTGAGCTTCCTGAGAGAGATTTGGTTCTGACTATGAGATTGTTAAGAGATGGTGCTTTTGAGAAAATCATCTCCAAGATAAGTGGTATACGCCAAAAAGAAATCAGGGGAATCCGGTTCGAGAGAACATTTCTTGAAAGACTTGTTAGTATTCTTGCTCGGATCACCTTCGCACTCACCAAGGAGACTCAAGCCGTTTCGTTCTGCTGTGAGAACAATCTTACTGCAGTTTTCATTGATCTCCTTCAATCCAACAGTCAGGACAACATCCAGATGGCTTCTGCAATAGCTTTGGAGAATCTTTCACTTGAATCCAAGAATCTAACAAGGATACCTGAACTGCCTCCTCCCAACTACTGTGTATCGATCTTTTCATGTCTGAGCAAGCCGCCTGTTGTTCTAGGTATCTGCAAGATCCATCAAGGGATATGCTCAGTGAGAGAAAGCTTTTGTCTCGTTGAAGGACAAGCAGTAGATAAGTTGGTTGATCTACTGGACCATGAAAATGAGAAGGTGGTTGGAGCAGCACTTGCAGCTCTTTCTACTTTGTTAGAAGACGGTTTAGAAGTTGAAAAAGCAGTGAGATTGATTGATGAAGCAGACGGTATTACGCCTATTTTAAACGTTCTGTTGGAGAATCAAACAGAGAATTTGAGGATTAGAGCTGTGTGGATGGTTGAGAGGATCTTACGAATTGAAGAAATAGCTAGAGAAGTCGGAGAAGAACAAAACGTAACTGCAGCACTTATTGACGCCTTTCAAAACGCTGATTTTAAGACAAAACAGATTGCTGAGAACGCCTTGAGGCACATTGATAAGATCCCAAACTTCTCTGGTATATTCTCCAACATTGGTTAGACCTATATGCATTCTTGTAAATGATTTTAAGATAATTTGATTCATTGTTAAACTCAGAGGAACTTGAGCTGTCATCCAAAGTTGATAAACACTGCTCATTAAGGTACCAAAATTTTCTAATGGGAGTGAATTCGAAAGTCTGGTTTTAAGCTTAAGAAGATTTGCTACATTTAACTTTTCTAGATCTCATCAATGAATTCTAGAAGATCTTCGATTTCTTGCCTCAAAGCTATGATCTTTTGCTGCTGAGAAGCGATCCGGTTTTCGATATCACGTCCGGATGATTTCTTCTCATACCCTTCCACAACAGTGGTATGTTTGGCCATCAACTTCTCTTGAAGTTCTTTTTCTTTTACAACTAGCTCTTCGACCTGCATCAACGAAAAATGTTCGAAAAAAGAGACTGTTAAGCAGCGCAGAGACTAAGAGAGGTGAGACAGGTGTAAAGAACTTTGGGACCTTTGGAGATATGTGAGAAGCTGATGGGGAAGATTGTAAGAAACCCAGTAACGGCTTCAGTTCTTTCGAAAGATCTTTTAGTAAACTGTCAGTGGATTTGCGGGCTGCTTTGCATGTTTGAAAGTCACCGGTTCTTGAGAGATCACGCAGCGATGCTTCGAGCTTATCATGTGCAGCTAAGCATTTTTGAATGATGCTTTGGACTTCCTGGAGTGTTGCTAAGACCTGGAAAAACAAAAGGAGCCATGTTTTGATATCTACCATTGAGAGAATCAAGATGCCAGCATAGCATGTGAATATATGCTTGAAAAAGGGCTCCAATGTACCTCATCCCATTGGAGTTTGGCCAAATATGTAGGAGAGGACTTGGAGATTGAGAAGTCAGCCCGTGTGTATATGATGCAAGTGATGAACAAAACAAAAAATCCAGAGATCAGCATCAATGGCTCACTCAGTAGATTGATGTTGCTGAACTTATAGTAAACCTGTACAGAAAACAAATCTCATCATCAACTAAACATTGGAATATTGTGGATTTAGAATGACAGCATTGCTAACGTATTACATTACCTGGATATGCTGATTGTGATCTGGAACAACATTGTCTTTTTCGAGAACAACAACTGGTCTACCAGCTATATCTAAGTGTGAATACTTGATCTGCAAAGAACAGTAAGTTTATAGAAACATGAATAATTTAAATATCCTAATTGAAATACACGAAGACTTATAATCACTAGACAGAGGATATATCATGATCAAATAAAGCCAAGACTCTGTTACCTCTCGAGATTGCTTGACAGCAAACGGAGTGGTAACTGATATATCCTTTGACCCCTCGGGTAAAACAACCTACGATGGAAGAAGAAAACACAACTAAAACATCACGCAAGTAGAATTTTTACTCAATGTCACTCAATATGGGTGTATCACAGGCCAATCCAGTTATTATAAAAGATTGACTGCTGCATTGATTAATTTGCTTCCACATCATTCTTAAGCTAACGAAAATCAAACTACGAAAGGAAAACACTTCAAGTGGAAAGTGTATAATACCAACCTGTACAATAAGTTTTTCAGTGACAAGGTCAATCATAGGGGAGCCAAAGGAGATGTTGACGAAACGCTTCCCTTCCGATGCAAACAAGAAGTCACTAAGTGGTAAACCATAACCTATCGTGAAAAAAGTTTTCCACCCACCAAACAAGGGAAACCTAGGCTCAATTAGTAGCTCTGTCTGCAACCAAACCAGCAAAAAGATCAAAACACATATAGCAATAATATTTGTAAGACTAATACTCGTTAATCCAAAAGATCAACCTTTTTCGAATCACTTTGCATCTCAGACGTGGAGATATTTCCAATATCATCCCTGTAATAAATGGAATGGGCTCTAGGAGGTAATCTAGCAAGTAAATGCCTAAAGGCAGATGCTCCTCGGGGATTAGGCCTGGCTTGAAAGTCTAACCTGCGGTTGGAATATGACGAGAATGATGAAGCAACCAATTTGTGAGTTAGAATAGCGAAATAAATGAAGATTAAAACTTCATTCAGAGTATTAACCTTGAAAACTCGCCCTTGAGTTGAGCCCCTCGGTGAACAACATTATAATGCTCTGTGACCTGCACATTCCCCCAATGAGACACTTCTATCTCCCGCACAAGCTTCTCGGCTACGGCAAATGCAGCCTTGCTTTCAAAGTGGACAACAATTGGAGAGTATGAAAACGGTGGGAGGTTCTTGTATGGGCCATATTTGAGCTCTGATCCCTGGAGCTTTGTATTCTCCAGTTTGCTGTAAGATTCGATTCTAGCATTTGGTAGTTTGATAGACAACGACTGAGATTCAACAGTGTAAGGAGAGAGATACTGTGCGCTTTCTTGGAGCATAACAAGATGGATTTCACCCTGAGTAATCTTCTCCGGAAATGGCTGAAGTACATTGGTGAATGTAGCAACTACCTCTAGCGTCAAAGAATCGCCTTTACTGAGTGTTTTGGGTAATGCAACTGAGTAAACACTAATTGAATCCGGTATTCCTTTCGGATCAGCTTTTTTAACAGAGAGATTGGCCAAAGGGCGTTTAGTTTTCACCGATAAATATGCCAAATTGTTACCAAGAAACTTAGGGAAGGTCAACATAAACTCAGAAATTGATTCAGAGCCAGGATTAACGACCTAAACACCAAATTGGAAAAAGAGGACTTAGATACGGCAACACAATTCGTAAGTTAGACCCTGACTAACACAGTCTCATGGAAGTTACCTTAAGGCTCTTAGTAACACGAGCAAACTGTGATGTCACATCGATCTGCACAACAATTTCGAAATAGAAATCACTATACAAATTACAAAAGATCAGAATTCTATATCCCATCCTAACGAGATCACAAAAAAAAAGTTTAAATCTTTAGAACTGATTCCCAAGTGTTAAGCACAGATCATCAAATGCAAAGTTCGTGCTATTGGATCAGGAACCTCGTGAATCATAAAAAACCAGATCGAAGATTATTGTGTGTGGGGGAGAGTGATTGAGACTTACACGACGCTCGACTTTTGATAAGACCAGATCGGAGAACGCCGGCGTCGCGATTACAGCGATCGTCAGCAGAAGAAGCAACAGATCGACGACGACGACACTCGATTGCTTCATCCTTGTCAAGATTATTCGAACTCGCTCACTCACTCAGAGAAATCAAACCTATGATGGGTTAATTCCCGGGTCGGGTTAAACCCGTAAGAAAAGGCTTATTTTATTTATCTAAGCCCACATATATTGGGCCTAAATATGGGCTTAAAGGACACATGGCAGTGATTTATTGGTTGGAATATGGTAAACCTTGGTGTAGAGGATGATGATGATACAGTACTGTGTGAAAACTAGGTGAGGTTTTGGTTTTGGTTTTTGGCTCTGCGTTTGTGTTTCCAGGCGATTTTCTCGAGAAAAGAAAGATTTGTTGGGGAGGGGAAGGGAAAATGGAGACATCACTGAGGTATACCTGCAATTCAAGGTCTATGAAAATTCATGCCAAAGAGAAGGTCCCTGTGAACTCGAGAACCCATTTACAGGTGAGAGAACTTTGTCTTCTTTGTTTCCTTCGTTTTTGTTTTGCTGTGGAGGAGGATTTTAGTAGCTTTATTCAATTATTGACTAGTTTCTGAGCTTAATGAATGCCCAAACTCTCTTGAATGTTCGCAGGGGTTTAGTTTATTTTACCTGTAGGGTTTGTTTTGGGTGTTCCGGAGTGGATTTTGACATAAGTGAACTGTAAAGTCTCAACCTTTTGGTTAAGAAGATAAGATTAGGAACCGGTTTTGGATTTTGAAGCAGCTCTTAATGTTGTTATGAAACCCTAATCTGAGTGAAGTTGCTGCTAATCAGGGGTGATTTGTTCCAATTTTTAGAATGGAGTTGTTTGTGTCACTCTCTTCTTGGTGTTCTTGTGGGTCTCTGTATCATCATTGTGCTGTTAGGCTTTTTGAGTTTTGGGTTTTTGAGAGTGTGATTTAGTGTAGGAATTAAGAGTTCAGATTTTGTTTGAATAGTTAACTTCCTTTATAATGGTTATTGTCAAAAAAAACAAGCTTTCTTGAATCATGATTCATTACTTGTCAGTATGTGTATCCCGCTTGCTTGTTCTGCTATAGTTGTTTAGCTTTTGGCTGCAGTATCTTGACATTTATAGCCAAGTTGTGTTGCTATCTTGCAATCACATTTCTGTTTCTTATTTTCTTTGATGGTTCTTTTGTTTGTTGATAGTTTCATGGAGAGCTAGATACTGTAACTGGGGCCCCGAGTTACTTCTGTGGGATGATGAGATACTTTTTCCCTGAGGTTTGATCTCAATTTCTGATGGTTCCTCTATCTCTTCTCCCCTAAATAGTTTCCAGCTGTTGATTAATATACTAATACAGTGTTACAAATTTCCCCTTAGGTTTCAACAGGCCTTGCGGTAGGACTGCATTATGATAAGCGCCAAAAGCTTCGGTGTCTTCTACGCGGGAAAAAAGAGTTTCCTGTGAGAACTGATAAGCATGTAACCTTTAATATTAAAGGGCGGTGTGATCTTGATCAAGACTTGAATCAGGTTCGGTGTTTTTTTTGGTCTCAAGAACTTTCTTTGAAGTTATGTTTTTTTGCTTGTGGATTTTTTACCTCACCGAACTGTCCTCGTTTTTGGCCAACAGAAGAACCCTAAAGGAGCTGCAGAATTTGCCTGGAACATTATGAATTTTAAGGAAGATCAAGATGTACGGATCAAAGTTGGCTACGAAATGTTTGAGAAGGTATCATCTCTCTCGTATCTGATCAGCTGAAAGTATGTTGACTCTTCCAAAATTCACTCTTCTGGTTATGTTTGAACCGGCAGTTAAAATCTTTCAATGCTCACTACTTGCGTAGTGGCCTCTATTATGAAACCGATGTATCATCATGTTTAGGCTTTACATCTCCTTTGTTAAACTGGGAAAATGGCTTTCTTTGGATTCATCAAAACAGTGTGTTACCTCTTTCTTGCAGGTTCCTTATATGCAGATTAGAGAAAACAACTGGACTTTCAACGCAAACATGAAGGGAAAATGGAACTTGCGGTATGACCTGTAACTGCGTTTAGTTTTTCATCATCATCATTTGAGAAATGTATTTGATACCACTACCAATGAACACATTTTAGTTCTATCAATTAATTCAAAGTCAGAAATCTTCCAGATCATCTCTCCATTGTATTTATTCCTTGCGTCCTCTGACTGAAGTCAAATGTGGATGTTCCTATGTTGGATAATAGGGTTCGTATCTTACTTAACTTTATTATGAGTACAGACTTAAACACTCCTAGTCCAAGGTCCCTCAGATCCTGAACCGTGCGATGGATCTGAAGTCAAATGTGGATGTTCCTATGTCGGATAAAAGGGTTCGTATCTACTTAACTTTTATTATTAGTAGAGGAGACTTTAATTAAACACTCTTAGTCCTAGGTCCCTCAGAGATCCATTGATCCTGAACCGTGTGATAACTTAACCGGGCAAAACATGCCAAACCAGAAATTTTTCATGAATTCACTAACCAACTCCAAACCTAAAAACCAACTGAAAATCTTGGACCGGTTTGGTTTGGATGAAATTGAGAATGATGCTGCTGGGAGCATCAACATCAGTACCAAAGAGTTTAAAAAAGGCCGCACACAAAAGTGTTGATCTTCAGAATCCGAAAATGGGGTATGCTCAAGATTTGCTTACTGATCATCATCACTCAGAAACGAGAAAAGAAAAAAGAAAACTGAAAAAGGATCAAAGATCGTTTTCAAACGGTAAAAGAAAAAGAGACTCAGACTAGTCACCAATTTTATCGTTTAGATTTTGTTAATGGCTTTAACTTCAAATCCACGTGATCTCTTATGCATTACATTTAACTATTTAACTATAATATCTCAATGTTTTATTAGAGGCGGCTGAATGGCTGATACATAAAAAAAGCTCTCTAACTCTTTAAGTGATGAGGTCCTTTTTCGTTTTATTTTGTTAATAAAAAAGAAAAAAAAATGCACGCAGATGTGACAAGTTTTATCCCAAATCTTTTGTTAAATACTTTTTTAATTTCCCCAACCTGTAAAGATATTTTGGAAAGTAATTGGAATTATCTTCTAGTCATGCATCTCTATCAACTTTTTTAGTCTTTTAGAACATCATCTTTGTATGTATATATATCATGTCGGGTAATAAGTCGTTTTAGCAATGTATTATCAGTTTCAACTTTCAATTAAGGTACACGTAGGAAAAAAATTTATATATCCATTGCGATAGTAATATTTGATTCTATCTCTATGGTAAAGTAATATCCGAAAGCTAAAATGCCTAAAATTGACTAGAAAGACGAATCAAACTAAAGACCTCCTAAATCATAATAAACGATTAAACGGTGTTCGAGTGAAATGGTATAATCATTAAACAACGTATATAGTCTAACAAAAAACAAAAGTGTACCTATAAATTATTATATTTCTAATTTTCTAGTAATTTTTCAGAATACCTAAAGAAATTCTTGTTTTGCAAAACAGAAAAAAAAAAGAAGAAATTATGATGTAGATTTGTGGGATATTTAGTAACAGTAACGTGAAAAGTTGCATTGTCATTCCATTGTGCCGCGTATATATCTTGTTCCCCATCATCTAATATACTATATAGTATATATTATTAAACCTTATATATCAAAATCAAAGCTCTGTTCAATGAATCTATACTCTCAACAATAAACCGATTTGTTATGAATCAGTCCGCACATTCTTAATATTCCAAAAAAAAAATTATATACACCTAAAAATATATACTAATATACCTTATATATATATACACCTCTACTTAATTATAAAAAACAAAACTAAGTATTTTAAAATTTTATATTCTATCTAATAATAAATTTAATGTAATTAGATTATAAACTGTATAAAACGTAAGAAGAAAAAAAAATATTCTAAACAAAATTAGATTAAAGTTAATTAATTAGAAATTTGAAAACTAAATAAATTAAAAATTATTATTTAAAATATAATAATTTATAATTTAGATCTGCAGTGTACTGCGGGTGAAAACCTAGTTAGACGACAAAAACAAAAAAATTATTGGAATTCTGTTTGGTGAAGCTTTGAGATAGTAAACAGTAAACACAAGGCAAACACTTTCTTTGATTGAAATGACAGCTTTTATATGATAACTTGGAAAACAATTCCTTAGGCAATCTCTAAGCCACTAATGAGGAATGGAGAAAATCTCATGGCTGGCATTAAATTAGTTTGGTCACGTTCGATGTGTTTCTTTAAAATCCTATAATTTGGTTCCAGGTTATCATACTCCGTATGGTATATAAACTAATAAAAGCAAAACACTTGCGCATAATCAAATATTTATTTCAATATACACTATATGATCATGCATATTATATAATAATCATAAGGTCCAGAAAAGGGTTTATATCAAAAGAATAGAAAGTAAAATGTGCTTTACATGTTCACATGTGACCTGCAGAGAGCAGATTATTGCATATGTATAACTCCACCGGTACATTTCAAAAATAAAAAAATTATAGAATAGGAAATTCCAAATCTACACGAACTCATAACTAAAGTCTTAAAAGTTAAACTAATTAGAATGATACTGTTATCCTAAATTTACATCAACTGGTGAAAGCAGTTTATTACTACAACTTACGAATTCGCTATGAATTTTTTAGACGTTCAAAGGTTGAAGTAGTCAATTACGTACGTATGATTCTTTTCGATTTTTAGATTTTTTTTTTGCATCATTTGTTAGTCATAAACTTATTACACCCGCTCATATAGTTTAAGTTGGCAATATAAATATTTATAGTTTTAATGTTGACCTAAAAAATGTTTATAAGTTTATGTAATTTTTGGGTCTATAGTTTTCGAGTATTAATCCAATTAAAACAAAATAAAGTTTGCCAAGCATGTGACGGAAAGCAAGAGTGGGCGGTGAGAAAATGGAAACTGGAAAGTGATAATTGCACTAGTCAACAAAATTAATTAATAGTCTCTTTTCTATATATATATATATATATATTTTGTCATCTAACTCTATTTAGAAACTCATAATTTCACACGTTTCCTCCTTTTTTTTTTCTTACCACACATGTTCATGTACCACACCACTCCATTATTATAAATTCTTCTCATAGTTTTTTTTTTCTTTTTCATTTTTTTAGTTGTCTCATATTATTCATTTAGTACGTTTAGTTTCCATGCAACAATACAACAATTTAGTATTAATGTTCAAGACAATAAGAGAGCCCACAGCTAGTCAGCTACTATCAAAATGTATATAGGGACCAATGTATATATGCACGCTTAAGATTGTTAAATAAGCTAACAACCATGCTTATCTTCAACAAATATACATATCTAATTTAACAATCACTAAAGCAAGAATTGCTAGTCACAACAAATGGTTATCACTAAAATTAAATCTGGTAATATATACAAATAATTGTCTCTTAACAATTGTGTTTAGACGTAGCCCAAATTGTAGCTAACTCCGTATGGATGTGGCTTAAGGTGCCTTAATTCATCGCACTATTTAAAGCTAGAGCTAACTTGCTTACTTCTATAAGATGTTGTACCTCTCTTCACATCTGACAAATCGTTTTGATGTCGTCCATTAACAAAATGAATACTCAAGATTCAGACTTACAGTTAAGTAACAAAATCGTTAAATATATTTCTGACCATTGTTTTCAAAAATAACAAAATTTAGTCAAAAAAACATTGTTTTAAGATTCAATTTTCCGGTTGTTTAATATTCCATATCCACTGTCTTGCATCAAGCAAATCATGTCATAATCAACTACAACATAACAATGCAACAATAAGCAATTAGTGGGAGGTTTATGCCCAAAACTCTCAACGTTTAAATCAAACCAGTAGTTGTTTAATAATTAAAATTACAGCTTTCTTAATAAATTAATTAACGGCTTATATATGTATATAAAAGATAAATACCAAATGCATTAAATTGAGTGATAAGTAAATTAAAGAGAAAAAAGTTTATGAATAAGGAAAGAACAGGCGTCTCTCTTGGCCAAATAATAATTGTCTTGAGGCATGTTTTTAGTTAGTTGTTATTATCATCCTTCACACAAAGTTTGATGACTATAGAGGACAAAAGTTTCACACACATGAACCTTCGTTTCATTCTCTACATGTTAGGCCGATGAAGTGACTGTTCTCCACATATGTTTTTCACCTATATTTACTTTATAGTCAGGAGAAGTTAATTATAATTATTATATGTACACATATAATTATGAGTAATTTTTTAATAAAAAATCCAAAATAACTTTCATATCGTTTGTTGTCTACATATTATATAATTGTATATTTATTTATACAGGAGAAAATGCATAATTATTTTTCATATGAATATATCGCTGAGAATATGTTATAGCTAGCAACCTTTATCCAAAAATAATAATGTGTCTGATTAGTAATATACACAAAATTGTACAAAAAAACTGTAAGCTAAATATGTAAATTTCTTACAGAATAGTACAAAGATGTAAGAAAGAACAATACATAAAGCTGTATAAAAAAAGCTGAGTTGATAATGTTTTTGTTATCGGTAAAAATTAAAAACTGTATCATTTGCACCATTTTATTTATGTAACCAATCAAACCCTAAGAGCATGTTTATCGGTCATCTCCTCAAAATGGATTCTAATATCGTAATATCATTTAATTTAAATTTTATTTGTTTTTTAAAAATCAACCAGTCAAGTTATGACATTTGGTAAGAAGAAGATCTGATGGTGTCTCTACAAGTCTCGGCAAAGACTACCACAAAATGACCAATGGTTTTGCTCTAAGAGTGGTTGGATAAAACTATTAAGCAAAAAATAGTATACTTGGATTATTGTTGAGACTTTCAAAACCACAAACGTTTTGGTACAAGACTTTTTGGTATTAAAACTGTTCTTCCAAATAGATGTTGAATATGTTCTTCATCTTCTTCTTTTTTTGCCACAAGATCAGAAGAAATTATACTTTCTTGGTCTATATAACATGACAAATAGGACCTCGAGTTTGGAAAAGTTTGCAATTTACTTTATTATTTCCTTGGATTACTTTATAGGTGGTATGTGTGATGCAATCCCACGGTCATTATTAAATAGATGGGATTGTACATACAAGAAAAAGACCACTTAGATTTATCCTATGTATAGGAAAAAGTTCATAAGTTTTATTTAGGAGGATTAATATTTAAGATTGATCTTATCTAAACATCAAAAAGTTTCCCTTAGTGAATTTAGCCGTTATCCCAACACCAATTGCATGCCATGTCAGCTTGATTGAATGCAAGACCTGGACCAGCAATGAATAATACTACTAGTAATCAAAACGTAGTACGTTGTAATTCGACTTTCGTAATTTAATGTTTTCAAAAATCGTTACAGCATCATATAAGTATGTCCTAAGTCCTAACATAACATTGTTAAAAAGATCGTCAAATAGAGCTTGTTTATTCCAATTATATAGTCCAGCAGCCATAGATTTAAAATGTTCTTTTCGTGATTTCAAAGGTCATTATAGTACGAAGAGTAGAGAATCACATTTCTCCACTAGGTCAAACGTCATTAAGGGTCTTTTAACGTATGCATCATCAAGTGAAGCAAAAACTTAAAATATTCGAATAAATAAACAAGTAAAACAACCCAATATTTAGGATAGAGCTAGTTGCTATAATCCTAGTATTTCTTAAATATTGAGTAATAAAAATTATGTGTAAAATGTAGGATCTACCATGGAATGAATATCCCAACCTTTTGCTTTTTGTAATAACTCAAAAGATCATAAACTGAAACTCACATAAAATCTTAGAAGATATATACTCAAATTCCAAACTCAATTAAAATTGAAGTATCTTCTATATATATATATATATATATATATATATATATCTTAAATAAAATTGAAATCGATTTAAGCTAGCAACTCATAGTGGACTTATTAGCGAATAGCGCTACATGAGGTGCTTAACTTGATCCAACTTTGTGAAATCAAATATATCAACAATTCATTACAGTTACAACTTTATTATAAAGAAAGGGTCCATAAATTCCATAATATGTATCAGTAATAATCTATGTTATTAGATAACCCACTACAAACATCATATTCGGCCTGATATTACTTGATGTGGATGACAAACTGACAAATAATCATTTTTAGGGCAATAAAAACGAAGAAGAAAAGAATGTTAGGATAAGCGATACACAACATACGTTATCAACTTATGTCGTGGTTCGGTGTTTGATGGTCGCATCGCACACACAAACCTTCTTCCACTCCTATCATGTGTCTGCCCCACACGCACCATTTTATCACATACATCAATTTAAATGTTTCTACTGCACCAAGACTATCAATATCCCATTTAAATACCATATATCATTTTCCAGTAGCTAGATTAATTGGAACATTTGATTGTCAATCAGTCTCCATACGAAAAAAAAAACAGACCGTTGTATTATTATTATGCCTATATTTTCTTAATTGTAACCAATGCTTAATTTTTAGGTATAAAGGTGTTAGGTTACCATAAACATCCCGTAACTTGGAACAATGAGATGGTCCTAACTCCTATATATAACTATATATAACCAATATATAGATAGAAACATCGTTAATATTTATTTAAAACAAACATTAATATATATACTTTTATATATATATAGCTTTGATGGTACTTAAAACAAAAGTCATTTTCTAGTTTGTCGTCTAACCCAAATTTATCTATACGCAAAACATTTTTCTTTCTTGCCGACCTATCCGTAAAAACTTGAGAACGTTAATATACAAAACATCGAAGAAAAGGACTCATAGAGTTTACATGATCAGTCATAGGACTTTTTTTTTTTTTTGGGTCAAAATCAGTCATAGGACTTAAGGCAAACAATCACAATAATAAAATCACGAAAGTAACCTTATAACGGAAAGTGATATAATATAAACTTTATAATATAAAAAAGCAAAATACCCAACAAAGATCTTTCTCACTATAAATCCCATGTCCTCTTTGCCTCCCTAAAAAACGCTCACACTCCTAATCCCTCTCAATTTTTTCAAACCAACCTCTCTCTCTCTCTCTCCCTTTCTCTCTAAGTCTTTAGCAACAATGGCGCGTCTTCTCTTCCGTCTTCTCCAAGAAGCAAATCCTCCATCTCCGGCGGAAGCTGCTCCGGCTTTCAACCCTGACCTCGTCCTCATCCTCGCGGTTCTTCTTTGTGCACTGACATGCGTCCTCGGCTTAATAGCCGTCTCTCGTTGCGCCTGGCTCCGACGTATCGCCACCAGAAACAGATCGGATCAGACTCATCAACCGCCCGTAGCTGCAGCCAACAAAGGTTTGAAAAAGAAAGTGCTCCGATCGTTACCTAAGCTAACTTACTCGCCGGACTCGCCGCCGGCTGAGAAACTCGTCGAGTGCGCGATTTGTCTTACGGAGTTCGCAGCCGGAGACGAGCTCAGGGTGTTGCCGCAGTGTGGTCACGGTTTCCACGTATTGTGTATCGACACGTGGCTTGGATCCCACTCTTCTTGTCCTTCTTGCCGTCAAATCTTAGTGGTTGCCAGGTGTCATAAATGTGGCGGGTTACCCGGTAGCTCAAGTTCAGGATCCGAACCTGATACCCGAATCAAGCAAAGTGAAGATGATCCTGATAACTTCTTACCTTGATTTTTTTTTTTTTTTTTTCTAAAAACATTTCCCATTTATTTTTTTCATGAATGGATTTCGATTAAACAAGATATGATATTTAAAAATCCTTATCATTTTAAAGGATAATGTTACTCGGCAGGCATGTACATATATTTTATCTATTGTAAATTTATTATATGAAATGGAAAGTGAATTAGTCCTTTAATTTATTTCTTTTATATTCTTTATACATAACATGGACTGATTTTGTTTTACTAACATCTTGTTTGTGAACTAGCTAGAGACCCTGAAATACAGAAATAGTTACAATAACTCTTGAAACTAAGACGTTGGACCACACAATTTAATTTCTACGTTGCTACAATCCAAATTACCCGAAATTAACCTTCTTTTTTTTGGGTATATACGATATACCAAGTGCTTAATTCCATTATTTTTTTGTCTCTACGCTTTTTAGCCTATGGTTACGTGAATGTTGGTAACATATATTAGTTTTAGAGCATCATGCATGGTTTTATGTCGTGCCAAAATCAATAAGAATCTATACTTAATATCATAAATAAGAATCAACTCCACGCACTTCTTTGATAATATCTTGTCGATAGTTAAATTAACATTTCTTCATAGATAATTTGTAAAACTGAAATTTGTTTGTTTGATAGAAAGTGCTAGTTAGTTCTGTATTTAAGTTTCGAGTATGAAAAAATAAATATATGTCATGTTACTCCTGTACAGTTTACGTTTGATAGAAGCATCAAAGGGAGTCTACCTAAAATGTTGGTTGTTCGTTGCTACAAATTCGATTAACTAATGGAATATTCCATATAAAATGGGAAAAAGCAGACAGATGGACCAGTGTAGGTCGAGCAGATGGTGTAATGTGTATTGTGTGAGTTCTCTCTTTTTCCCTTTTCTATTAATAAAGCAGCAAACTAATTGTGGGGTTCTAATATATTCCCTTCATTTCAAAATATAATGTTTTTTAGAAAAGTTTTTTGTTTTATAATATAAGATGTTTTTTAGAAAAGTTTTTTGTTTTATAATATAAGATGTTTTCAAGTTTCTATGCAACTTTTAGATTAATTTAGTATTTTATATTATACAGTATTGTTTCTGATTGGTTGAACTTATTAAAAGTAAGACTTCTTAATATGCGTGTTTTAATTAAAACATCTTATATTTTGAAACGGATGGAGTATTTAATTTGCTCATGTTTTCTGTTAAAAGTATTTTATAAATATTGGGAGCACGAGCCTGTATCCCACTAAATCATCATACGAGACTTTAAATTATTAGAACTTCGAAAATGACCATGAAGATGATCTTATTTTTGTCTTCGAACATTGACCTAACAAAAGATCGCCAAAATCTTAGGGTACAACTAAAGTGCGAAATATTACAAGTAGAACGTAATTTAATAATAAATTAGTCAAGATGTAGATAATTACACAGAGGAAAAACAACTGATTAATTATATTGATTATTTATCCTTTTTTTCGTGTAGCCATCGAGTAAAACACGTACAAATAAAGATATGGTCCACCATCGCGAGCTATCATCATTCATCACGAGTTTGTCCACTATGGAAAGTGCGTCCATGTGCTAAGTGCTATAATTTAAAATGACATAAACTAAATTGCATAATTGACATTGAATATAGCATTTTATCACAAAAATATCCATCAATTATTTCCTCTAACTACTATAGTTTTCATGATATAGCTCGTAATGGTAGTAACGCACTAATGCTCCATCATTAAAATTTTCAAGCTGAAACCAAGCTATTACCATCAAACCAAATACGTTGAATGTCCAAGCATTAATAATGCATAATATAATACGCTATTGATGAAGACATTAGAGTTCAACCTTATGAAATTTCATATGTGATTGCAGGACCAATGAATTCAGTTTTCATAATCCAAAACATGTACACAAAATTGACTAATGTTGAATCTACAAAAATGGTATTTCATATTCAAATTTAAAGAGATTGATACTGTTTTTTGTTGTTGTTGTAATAATTGAACTATTATACGTCTTTTTAAAAATCATTATTATTCTTTCGTTGTATATTATACGTGCATGTGCATGATCTATATATTACATATCCCTGTCCGTTTGTCCCTTATCTCCATCAATAGATGGTGGCATTATATTGCTTCGGGGTCTCTAACTCTAATCATATTAATATTACATTCTAATACTTTCTCATATTAAATAGTAAGGGGTATTTATTTCGATTGATTGAATCACAACGAAGGAGTCGGAAGTAGAAAGTGAAGACATGCTTTTTGTTTGTTAAAAGAAGGAACGAAAAAATCTCATTGAGAAATGATGGACCAAAATTCCCAATCAGGCCGAAGATTCCCACATTAGTAGTTAGCTACATTATCATTTTGTTATTATTATGAATACTTTATTCCCTACGCTAGTGGTGTTACAGTTAAATATAACCACCATCGGATGACAATATATGAAGATTCTAGAAAAGTACATATTTTTTTTATCAGAGGCAATGTAATGCTCAAATTCAAATTCGATAGACAGGCTTGAATGAGAGACTACATATCTAATGTACTCAGTAATTCATGTTTTATTTACTGATAAAAAAGTATGTCATGTTAGAAATAAATCTGTGCATGCATCATATATATATATTAATATATATATAATCTTAAAATTATGATTTATTGATTATACATTTCTCAAGATTGATATAACATAACACTTGTTAACATTTTAACATTCTCACACTCAATTAATTTTAATATTTTTTACTGTCGAAGATATTTGATTTTTTTTTTAACGGGAATTGAAATACACAGAGAATTTAAGATTTTTTAAAAAATATTTACAGAGCTAAGTGAAATATCGTATTTGCATCCAAGAGAACAAACCAAGTGTTCAACATCGTAATATTTTTTAGTTATTATCCATTTCTGGGCCTCTCTGGTGTTTAATGGGCTTCGTAGTTCGAAACTATGAGCAAACTAAACCGATTTAACCATTCGAAGACTATAATATTAATAATCAAACACGGTGGTGCGTCGTTGAACCAAATATATAGTCTTCGAATGGTTAAACCGGCCCAATTTAGCGCTCTTAACGGAAATGTCATTTTTGCAGTTCTAAAATCTTGAACTGAAGTAATGAAAACAAATTAACATGAGTGATATATAGTCCATCAAAATTATATATTTACATGAGAAATACAATAGTCCATCCAAGAAAGAAAAAAACATGAAACAATGACGACAGAATAGTGACAAAATATTATTCGTATTTATGACATCACATCGAACAGTGAAACGCCCACAAATACAGTTTTTATCAAAAGTAGCACAATAATAGCTTTTACCTCCAATGCTAGCCACATAACTTTAAAAAGTTTTGTTTTACAAAAGATTTTGGATCTTAGGAATAATAATAACATTTATATAAATAATGTATTTTACAAAAGGTGAGGATAAAAATAAACACCAAATATATAAATCCAAGGGGTAGGATTCTACTACAGCTGGAAACCTAAAGGACATGGAGAATCTAATAGCATGTGAAGTGGTCCAGGAGAAGACGAAAGACCCAACAGACCGTAACTCGCTTCCTGAAACAGAGGATTCTCCAAGTAATCTCGTACGTCAAGTTCGTTATTGTTTATAGCACCGTTCGAAGATGGCTCTGTCTTCACGCCGAGGTTAAAACCGAAGTCGTCTTCGTCGTTATTGTTGTTGTTGTTGTTTCCCGGCGAAAAGATGATTCCGTTGAGCTGAGAGACGACTGGATTGATTAGGGCTTTGAGCTCGTCGAGGTTGTGGCCTGATGATCCATGAATGAAGTTTTTATTGTAATTCTGATGTGGATCATCGTAGAGCAGCGATGGGAAGTTGGTTAGGGTTTTGTCGGAAGGTTCCAAAAGCAAAGGCAAGGCATCATGATGATGTGTTGTTGAGAGTGAATTGTTATGAAGGTAGCTGATTTGGTTATGGATCCCAACATTTTTTCTATCTCCTGATTTGTTGAACACTCTACAAATCACCCATTCCTCCTGTGTTTCATACCAAAAAAAGAAAAAGAAAAACATGTTACTATCACACACTTTTATTTATAAATACATATTTATAGATAATGACTACACCTAACCAAAGAACGATATAGATCTTGTCTGAGCCTGACAAATTGATTTCTGCTGAATAATTATGAAGTGTAATTAAAAAGAAAGCAATAGTGATTGAAAACGACACAACAGTAGCATTCGGTGAACAGAAAACGGCAAGGTGTGTTTGGTGTTGACATCCACACCACACGTACAGATTTATATCAAATCTATCACATCTAAACTGCTCTCTCCCCTGTCTTCTCCCATACTAACCCAAACAAAATAATGACATACGAATTTAGTAAAAATGGGAAAAAGTGAAATATATCGGTTAAACATTTCATTTCACCTTATATCGTTTGTAAAAGTCAACTTATTAATTGATAAGAAAAAAGCATAAATTCGCATTATTGTGATTAAATCTCGTAATTTTCAGTAAAGTTTAAGAGACGCACGTGTGGGAGTAAAGTAACAGGATTTTAAATAATAACACTATATAGGGTGGTTTGTCAATAAAACTTTTTTTTGCTACGAAAAGTCAACTCATAAATTGACAAGAAAAAATATACACACAAATTTCTTTAAATACTCAAAAGTTAAAAACTTAAAAGCAAAGAGGCGCACGAGTGTGGGTAATAAGATGTTTTAGTTTACCTTACACGTGTGGCGGTGTGAAAGGTCGGTTTCGAGGCGATACTCATGCATGACCCACTTAGTCTTGAGGCCACGTGGAGCCCTACCTTTGTAGAACACCAACGTCTTCTTCATCCCAACAAGCGGTCCTCCGCCGCCGGCGTAGACCTCCTTATCTTTTCCGGTAGCTTTCCAATACCCAGCAGTGGTTGCTCTGTTAGTCCTCAAACCCGTCGGATATTTCCTATCCCTTAGACTGTAAAAGTACCACTCCTTCTCTCCCATCTTCGCCATTTCTTCATATATATAACAAGTTTCAGTAACGTTAAAACTTTTAACAAGATTCCAAAACTAAAATAGAAAGACTCTTAGAGGAAATTAAGAAAGACGAAGTGTATTGATGTATAGTACCAGGTAGTTCCCAAGGTTCGCAGCGGTTGAGATCAACTTCAGAAATGTGAATGCCGGAGAGACCTCCATGGAAGATTTTGGAAGCTAAGTAGAAGGTGATGAGCTCTTCATCCGTCGGGTGAAACCGGAAACCAGGTGGTAGTCCTCTCTCGTTCTTTTCTTCTCCGGCTAGTTCGCTCAACACATCTTCCACCGCAAGCATCATCTTTTGATTAATATAACCGAAAGAAAAAAGAGACTTTTTGTTTTACACTGAAGAGACACCAAAAGGAAGAACAAAGAGAGCAAATGATAGAAAAGGAGGTGATGGGAAGTATAGCCTTATTGTGTGCAAGATTATATATTTATATACAAAAATGGCACACAAGTAGAGGTGTATGTATGAGAGAGAGAGTGTGGGGTGTGTAAGTAGAGGTGTATGTATAGATGAGTGGATTTTGAGTGTTTGAGGTTAGAGGAGCATTGATGATAAAGGCTGTGAAATTCAGGGAGCAGGGGGGCTGCTATTTGCCCTCACCTGGGGAGCTTCCAGGAGTCTCTTTCTATTTTCCCTATTTTTTCCTATGCAAGTAAAGTAATTTAATTATTATGTAGTAACAATCTAAACTGTAGAACAACTTTTGCCGTTTTGTGTTTTATCACTATACTACTTTAGCAAAATTCTTATGGTCTTGTGGTTTTGATTGAGACTGGGTGATGTTAAGTTATGATCTTTCGTTAATGACTACTCGATTGGTCAATGGATCATTACAGTATCGTTTTTGTACTTTCCTAAATTTAAATGTTATATATGATTAATTATATAATATAGTATTAAATTGTGTTGACGTTTTCGGCTCTTGTTTTGAAGTCGAATTCTGATTTTGGTTTTTTTTTCGTAAAGATATTCAGTTTTGTATAAACACACTCTTTTTTTTAAAAAAATATGCCTTCTATAATCTTTAATCTTATCTAACCTTTATTAAACTGATATCATTAGAACATTTGACATATGCAGTTTAAAATGAGTAAACCGTTATATTGAAGATACGNGGAAGTATAGCCTTATTGTGTGCAAGATTATATATTTATATACAAAAATGGCACACAAGTAGAGGTGTATGTATGAGAGAGAGAGTGTGGGGTGTGTAAGTAGAGGTGTATGTATAGATGAGTGGATTTTGAGTGTTTGAGGTTAGAGGAGCATTGATGATAAAGGCTGTGAAATTCAGGGAGCAGGGGGGCTGCTATTTGCCCTCACCTGGGGAGCTTCCAGGAGTCTCTTTCTATTTTCCCTATTTTTTCCTATGCAAGTAAAGTAATTTAATTATTATGTAGTAACAATCTAAACTGTAGAACAACTTTTGCCGTTTTGTGTTTTATCACTATACTACTTTAGCAAAATTCTTATGGTCTTGTGGTTTTGATTGAGACTGGGTGATGTTAAGTTATGATCTTTCGTTAATGACTACTCGATTGGTCAATGGATCATTACAGTATCGTTTTTGTACTTTCCTAAATTTAAATGTTATATATGATTAATTATATAATATAGTATTAAATTGTGTTGACGTTTTCGGCTCTTGTTTTGAAGTCGAATTCTGATTTTGGTTTTTTTTTCGTAAAGATATTCAGTTTTGTATAAACACACTCTTTTTTTTAAAAAAATATGCCTTCTATAATCTTTAATCTTATCTAACCTTTATTAAACTGATATCATTAGAACATTTGACATATGCAGTTTAAAATGAGTAAACCGTTATATTGAAGATACGGATAATGAGGTTATCACATACATAGGACCAAGTGGATTTCTCTACCCAAACAAATTACATTATATGCAGTAAATATAAAGTTTTTTTTCAGATTTCAAGAAATGTGAAATAAATAATGTACTTGAACAGATTTTACATTATATGCAGTTACACTTTGTGGTTATCAGCAAATAAATTTTACTTTGAAGAAAAGAAAAGGAAAAAGAGTGTGCAGTAGTAGTAAAAGATGGCAGAGGTTTATGCGTGCGGGTGTAAGCATATCATTATACATTCATGAGTCAGAACTCTTTTTTAATTTATTTATTATTTTATACACATTCGCCCTGAGATCCTAATTCCTTTATTTTCCTTATTTTTTACCTTAACCACTTCCTTTTATACTTATTTCTCAACGGTTATATAAATTCTGTATTACATTACATACAAGTCCGTAATTTTAGAGTATTTTTTCAAAAGTTTTTTTAGTCTTAAACACTTTTTGTTCTGTGTTTGGCTAAGTATGTTTATATAAACTTGAGAATGTTTAAGCTTCAAAAACTAAAATTTTTAATTTTTAAAAATACATGTTAACAGAAACATATATAAACACCAAAATCAGCGTTGGAACTGTTGTACACATAAAGGAAATTAGTTTAGAGATATTTAATTTTGTTTTTGAGAAGCAAAACTATTTGTGTGAAAACAAAATGGCCAAATTCGAATGAGAATACTGCAACAAAACCAGACTTTTGCTTTTCATGCTTTTTCCTGAACTAAAAGTTTTTTCTTCAAAAAAAAACAAATAATTGGAAAAGTAATTTTTAATACTACATATTAATATTATTGATATTAAAATGTTACTATAAGATTTTTAAAAATTGAAATAGTAGAAGATATCAGATAGTCGGCGGTGGAACGTGCGTAGAATGATAGAAAAAAAAAAGAAAAAAAGAGATCAGGTAAAAAAAGATAATAAATGAAAACGTACAACAGTATCTATCTCTCACTATATTAAATGCACACACGATCTTATGTTAAATCTCCCAAGTCATTCTTTTACCCTAACCCCTACACAACCCCCCCTATTCACATTTATTTATTTAATTACTCCTTTACCTTATTAGATTTATAATAAAAAGTAAAAACTCTACATTGAGCAAAATGTTTCATCCAATAATTCAAAAAACCTGCTGTCCTTGCCGCATAGGCTTACCTAAGCCTATCCCATTATTAAATGTTTATTATATAACATAGTTTCTGTACTCTTTTTTACTAGTATAATCTAAAAATTATATGTCGACAAAAAAAAAAATCTAAAATTATATATTTTCCCCTCCCAGGGGGTCTATCTCTATAGCACTGATGATATTTCTGTGACCTCTAGCTCTTTTTTATCCTTCTCAAAATTGTTATTTATTTACAATGTCTATTTCAGTTCATTATTGCTCAAGTGATACCGTCGGTCTACTATATATTATAGTGTTGTTCCTCTGCGTCACAAAAACAATATTATTGGCCCTGTCAAAGTAAACTTTATCATGTATGAAATTAATCTCTCTGTGGTAAATTAATAAAGTATCATTAATTTTGGCAGAATATTCAAGCAGAAAGGGCTGGTATATATAATTTTGGAAAACTTTTATAGTCGCACGTCATTTCACTAACACTATTTCACTTATTTATTCATATAGTGTGAAAATAATCAAAGTTAAAAACCAGTTGTCAAGCAGAAACGGTGTACTGGTTCTGTGTAACAGGGACTAGTGTATAAAATATACAGAATTACTGGGGCTAGTAATAATATACAGTATATGTGACACTAAACTTTGAGATATTAGGTGAAACAAAAGTCACTAAAATGAATATAGATGACTGTTTGTCACATTTCTTTTATAGTATATGTCAATCAAATGACAAGAGGGTCCCTTGCTCGTCTTTGTCTGTTTGTATTTAATATGTCTGTATCAAATATGATTCTTGAACAAATTATAACAAGAGTAAACTACTGATTGAATAACACCAAATTTACTGTTTTTTTTTTGTATTGGACTAGATACAAAAATTATCTAAATGAGTCACCCTCCATCGCTAACTTTAAGAAAAAAAATACACAAAAAAAGAATAATAGGAAAGAAGAAGATGAAGGTAGAAGGAGAAGGTGGAGAAACAATAAATGAATGGAGGAAGAGGGAAAGGACAATGGCAGCACCGACCTGCTACACCCGAGAAGAGAACGACCTCTCTCTCTCACTCATTTCTCTTCACAAGCAATCTTTTATTCCTCCCATTTTGCTTTTTTTATTCTACCAGATTTTCATTCTAAATTTATCTGTTAGAAGAACCCAATAAATTTTTAGTTTCTAACTGAAAACACTTCGAGATAGTAAACTCAATAAATTTTTGTCCCGTACCATTACATGATTGATAAAACTTACAAATATAATACTCATTTCATCATTTATATTGTATACATCATTTATATACAATATCATCACGCCAGTAGTCTGATTCGTAGAGTATATAGTGATGGATATATACGATATATTTTTGGTTAGTGTATGAATTTTGGTCCAGTTTAGTGATTATTTGATGGAGTTATGTTACATGTAAAGATATGCGTACAGTGGATGGCAATAAATGTGAAAGGTTTTGAAGATATGGGGACAGACGAAGCCTTCATAAATATGGGCGAAAAGTTGCAAATACAGGGTGGGGGACCAATTAAACCGTGCACATATAGCAGTATATAATTGATATTCTGAATAAAGTTTTTTTTTACTGTATGCTTGTATTGTACTATAATTTATCCCGTGGTACACCATGTGTCTATTCGTTTTTATAAATCATTTAAATAAGTTATTATATTAATATAATCAGATTTTATTTAGTTAATATAAATATTAGAATATTATATATAATATGTTGTATTTGCAAAATTTACCCCATAGTAATTTTTTTTGTTTTGTAACATCGATGCACTTATATATATATATTTTATTTTGGTGTTTTTACAATAATTAACAGTACTTGTTAATAAAATTATATGGATTGACTCTGAAAGAACAATAAATATATGTACTTTAAAAAATACAATGAACTATGATTAAAATCAAAAAAAAATTAAGACTATGGTTTTGTGCATGGTCTTAAACCATGGTCAAAAATACGATGAAATATGATTAAAATCAAATTTATGGTGATTAATAGCGTTTAAGACCATGGTTTTTTGGAAAATCATTTCAAAAAAGATTATTGCACAAAAATATACTTCAAAAATGTTAAGATAGATTTTTAAAATATATATCCGTTTATAAAAATTCAAATCACTTTATATGCTGAAAATAAATCTAATATTTTTTTTACTTTATGTATTAAATAGTAATTCAAATAATTAAAGATAAGATTAAATAAAAGTGAAAGGAGAATTATATTTTAATCTAACATATAGCTTTAAATTAGGTAGATAGATTTTAGGAAATTTGAAATTAATATTATCAAATAAGGAAATGATTGTGTTTGATAAAAAAAGATGGCACAAAAATATACTCCAAAAATGTTAAGATTGATATCTAATTAGTAACTGATCCGATTCGTGTATGTATACAAAGTCACAAAGATGCAAAGCTGAAATATTTCTAATTGATCACAATTGTGTTTTCAGTTTTTTTTTTGTTAACGATACAGTACTTTGTTTTCCTAATTATCTTATTTGATCATGTGGAATTTAAGATTAGTTATGTGAGATTTTTCTTGTGGATTAACAATTTTTTGTCGCTTCAACTTGTAGACTAACAAAAATCTGGATATAAAGAAGTGACTCATGTTAGGCTAATCCCAAATATCACCAGCCCAAAACGTATAGTTGATTATCGTCCAATAGCACTCTATTCGGTTTTCTACAAAATCATTGCAAAAATCATTTTAAAGAGGCACCAACCAATATTACAAACCTGCATCTCTCAGAACCAATCAGCTTTTGTCCCAGGTCGAGCAATTACGGATAACGTCCTCATCACTCACGAGGCTCTCCACTACCTGAAAACATCGGCTACACAAGAAAGAGTCTATATGACAGTTAAAACTGATATGAGTAAAGCGTACGATAGACTGGAATGGAACTTTATAGAGGAAGTACTAACAAGAATGGGCTTTCATACCCAATGGATAACCTGGATCATGCAATGCATCCAAACAGTCTCCTATACTTGTCTCCTCAATGCCAGGCAAAAGGATTGGTGAAACCAAGTCGCGGTATCAGACAAGGTGACCTACATACATCTTCATTCAGTGCAGTGAAGTCCTTTCAGGCCTTTGTAATAAAGCTCAACTTCATGGCCAACTACCGGGCATACGTGTAGCAAAAGGTAGCCCACGGGTTGATCATCTCCTCTTTGCTGATGACACTATGTTTTTCTGCAAGTCAAATAAAACTAGTGTCAACCATTTAAAGAGAATCCTTTAAAGATACGAGGAAGCCTCGGGACAGAAGATAAATCAAGACAAATCTTCCATAACTTTTTCAAACAAGACAAAGAGTGACATCAAAGACAGGGTAAAACAAGACCTCGGTATCACCAAAATAGGGGGTCAAGGCAAATATCTAGGCTTACCAGAGCTCTTTGGGAGGAAAAAGAAGGATTTGTTCACCATGATTGTGGATAGAATAAAGCAAAGAGCCCTTAACTGGTCTTCCAGGTTCCTATCCTCAGCGGGGAAGCTGACACTTCTTAAATCTGTCCTAGGAGCAATGCCCTCCTACACGATGTCTTGTTTTAAGCTGCCAAATTCTCTCTGCAGCCGCATCCAATATGCTTTAACTCGGTTCTGGTGGGATGAGAAACCTGAAAGGAAAATAATGTGTTGGATTGCATGGGATAATATGACAAAATCCTTCTCAGATGGTGGTTTGGGCTTCAGAGATATACAAACCTTTAATGATGCCCTGTTAGCAAAGATTGGATGGCGCCTTATCACACAACCTTCATGCCTCCTTGCGAAGGTACTGCTGGGGAAATATTGTAAATCGTCCTCCTTCTTGGAGAGCCCTGTACCAAACCACGCATCACATGGATGGAGAAGCATATGTTTAGGTCGTGACCTATTAAGATCAAATTTGGGGAAAGTAATTGGCACAGGTGAGACGATACCTGTGTGGAGAACCCCATGGATCTCGCTAGACCAACCACTGATACCAATTGGCCCTCTATCAAAAGAAACTCAGCATATGCGGGTTGCAGACCTCCTCCTACCACATTCGAAGGAATGAAATATTCCATTGATCCAACAACTCCTCCCAGCTTATGAGAAAGATATCCTTCAGCTAAACCCAAACAAGAAAGGAGGTTCTGATTCTTGGGCTTGACTTCAACATCGGATGGAATATACACTGCAAAATCTGGATACCATGTAATCCTGAAAGAAAAGACGAAGATACAAAGCTCATCCCCAACAACTTTGAACCACAATCCTGAAACTCATTTCTTATGGAAAAAGGAAATCTGAAATCTTAAGTGCTCACCAAAGCTCAAACTACTTCTCTGGAAAGCTTCCCGAAACGCCCTTCTCGTGGGTTCGAACCTTCAAACCAGACAGATTGCCACCGAAACAGGTTGTCCACATTGTGGTAGCCCATAATCTGAAACCCACCTGTTTTTTCAATGCTTGTTTGCCATTGGCGTTTGGAAGATGGCACCTTTGGCAGGAACCTTCAATCTGGAAGAGGTATCGACTTTCATGACTGGACTCTCCCAAACCACAAGACTCGGATGTCTACCACCCACCAGAGTTGTTCTAGGTCCACTCGCCCCCTGGATCCTCTGGACCCTTTGGACAACCAGAAATCGACTAATCTTTAATAAGATCTAACCCCAAACAAAAGCTACCTTATCTCTTGCTATCTCCCGAGCAAAGGAATGGCAGGAAGCCCAACAGACCCAAACTCAACAGACAATCAAAATGGCCAGATCTGCAATTGCCAAGCAGCGGTCGTCACCTCTACCCTCGAATCAAATAACATGTTTTACCGATACAGCTTGGAGAGAGAATGGAAACACAGGATGCGGCTGGATCTTCAAAGACCAAGCTGGCGATACTCTTCTCCAAGGAACCTCAACTACAACACACATCCAATCACCCCTGATGGCCGAAGCACTAGCAACTTGATAACTCTCTAATTTGCATGTTTTTAACATCCTTTTTTGTCCATATTTTGCATTATTTATACCCTTACTTTAGCATTTTTAGGTCATTAACTGTAGGAATTCACTTTTAGGCCATTTAGGGTGTTGCATTCTTGCATTTGCATACTTTGGATGAAAACAAGTGCTTTAGAGCCTAAAATGGGGAGAAACAAGGACAAATCCGAGCATGTTCCCAAAGGAGCCATCGAGCTGGAAGAACAGTCTGAACCCCAACACGATCGAGGAGGATCCGAGAGCAGGAAGACAATCCGAAGATCTACCCGAGGATTAACCCGAACTCATCTTCGTGCACCCCATCGAGTAGACCCTCGGGCAGGACTGGGAAGCTAGGCAAAGGGGTTTCCATATATAAACCCCTCCTCTTCTTCCTTGCAAACGAGCATGCCGCAGACCCTCAAACCAGAGAGCGAGAGCTTCTGTGAGAGAACTGAGTGACTCAAAACACTTTTCACCTTTTTTTGTTAGGATTTATTTTATATCTTTTTGTCATTTCTTTAGACCTCTACTTTGTACTCTTTATTCTCTACTCTATCATTTATTACAATGCAATTTTCATTCGTATATGCTTTTGTTTCTCTTGCAATAAATTCCGAGTAGTGTAGTAAAGTTTCTAGGGATGGGATAGATGATTTCGTGTTCTTGATTGGTTAGGATGTCTTAGTTTGATTGTATATGTTTAATAGATTCCCTTCTAGATTGGTAATGTTGTCAACAAACCGAGAGGGTGAGATTAGATCTAGAGCGTTTTACCACCGAGAGGTGGAGATGAAATGCTTGAATCAACCAATGCTAGAGGTTTACTCACTTAGCCTAAGAGATTAGATTAGTAAGGGGTTTACTAACAATAATGAATCGGTTCTTATTGCATGCTTGGTCATGTTTCTCCAACGAGAGTTGGATAGGGGAATGATCAAGGTTGATTGTTTCTATCACGAAAGTGCTTTAACAAGATATTAGAGATTCATTGTCTAGGGAATATTTGCTTGAGGTATGTAAGACATCCGTATTAGTCAAGAACACTTAGGATTCGATTACCCCATCCTTAGAAGCTTTCGTATTTTAATTGCTTGCATTTTTATTCATCACTCGATCCCTTACCCGAACAGGTACACGATCACCTGCTTTGAGTAACCCCTCGAGTTGTTCATACCTTCTTTGCTTACTCGATCACCCCACCCGATCCTGTACTCGAATGCTTGCATCGAGTGCTTAGGTCGTGTGATTCCTTGTTTATATTCCTTTCTTTTATTATTTTAGGATTGTTAGACAAAACCTCATTATTGCTTGGCTTGACTTGCATTGTTCTGATTGCATCCTTCCTCCTAGCATAAACAATCATTTGGATTGATAACCCTTTGTACTACAACTGCATAGGGAATTAAAACTCTGGGTGGAAAACCCTATTATCACAACTCTCATAACAGTAGGAGTTGCTACTGAATCGGGTTTCAACCAAGTTAATTTCACTTCAAACTCGCAAGTGCTAGTCCAAACTATCAATGGGAAGACCTTCCCGAAGGAACTCCATGGGATTCTATATAATACCCAATCTCTATTATCTCAATTCGATCTCTGTACTTTCTCGCATATCTCTAAAAACTGTAACAGCCAAGCATATGCTCTTGCAAAAAATGCCCTAAGGGACATATGTATCGTTACATAAATTCTATTAAAGTATTTGTTTGCCAAAAATAAAAAGTGACTAATGAATGCTTGTGAAAGCTGATAATTTAACGAAGAAGTAGGTCAATGGAACTCCTAAGAAACCGTAAGAAACCTGCTTAATTAGTAAAAAAATGGATAATCTAAAATCAAAGTGACGTGACAAAAGATAACAATAAAAAAATACTTGATATGAATATAAGAATATTACTGTTGTTTTTTAGAAAAAAATCTACACATTGTACCAATCATTATTTGTATATCTATCAATTATTGATAATCACACTTGGTTTATGATTATAATATATATATTACATGTTAAAATTTTGGAAAATATTATCAATAAAAGTGGTATTTAGGGATGAGATGGTAGGTTTACTCCATAAATGTAACTCGAATGTGAATACTATGATGTAGAGAGAGACAGAGGGCACACGTGACGTAACCGGCGTAGGTAGGGGAGAGAGAGTCTTTCCACATTTGTCGTATTTTTTTGTTTTGTTTTGATGCTATATTTTCTATTTAAATTACATGCTTTTTTGGTCACTAAATATATTCTTGTTATGGAAACTAATAAATTAAAGATATAAAGACTGCTTTAGGTTTACACTGTACTCGTGTTTCTATTTTTTGTTTCTGTTTCTGTTTTGCCTTTTCTATAACGGGCTTCAACTAATTGGTCTTGTTTCACAATCAATGAAAGTATATATACACTCTGAAACAGAGGTTTACTGAACAACTTCTTTTTTTTGACAAACAGGTTTACTGAACAACTATGAGGGTAATAAATTACTTGTTGAATGTTGATGAGAGAAGAACACTTTAATATTTAGGAAATAATATATTAATTCTCATAATCATAAGTTTTAGGTTACATAAAATTATATAGTATAAGAGTTTCCTAGCCTATAATTATTGTAAATATATAAATATCTAAATAATAAATATAGAATATACTGTTATTAATTTGATGATCTCTATACGTTCCCTCAAACTCAAGGTGTCATGAGCGAAGCGGAAATGATGGCTTGAGATTGATCATATATGATGTTGTATTCGATTGGAGTTACAAAACGTTGTGCTTAAACCATGTGGTTGACGGATCTACCGTATTGTGCTAGAATTAAATGACACATGAAAGTACTTAGGACAATACTTGTCTCTGAAGGTAAGGAAGCATATAGCTTTGAAGAAGTCTTTTTGGACATCTTGAAGAAGAGATCAACTTGGATCTGAAACAACACTTGTCGTGTAGAAGCAAATAGCTTAGGGATGATGCGATGGACTTGACCACAAATCGACCTGGGAGGTGGCCGTGAGAGTGTCGCCTTTGACTAGTGACAACGGTAGCAGAGATGGAGATTGCTACATTGTGGTGGCGAAGAGGAAGAAGACGAAATTATTATTATTATTTTTTAACTAAAGAAAAATGATAAGTGAAGAGAAGAAAGAACTGTTTGAAGCATATATCTTAAGAATTAGATGGAAAATTAAAAAAAAAAAAAGAGTTTGATCATTAGATTGCAACTCGAGTATAAACTGCTTTGATACCATGTTGAATGTTGATGAGAGAAAAATACTTTAATATTTAGGAAATAATATATTGACTTTCATAATCATAAACTTTAGGTTACATAGAATTATATAGTACAAGAGTATCCTAAACTATAATTATTGTAAATATATAAATATCTAAATAATAAATATAGAATATATTGTTATTAATTTTGTGATCTCTATATTACTTAGATTCATCAAAGTGACATAAGAGGAACAGAACTAAGCTTATTTAATTGGTCCGAAATTTAAAGAATTGATCGAGTCTTCATTCAAGATTCAGATTCAAACATTCACCAAAAAAAAAAGAAAAGATTCAGATTCAAACAAGCTTTTTTAAAGTAACAAGACCAACATAATTTTAATAATCCTCAGGAACTTGTATTAACAAACCCAGAGACTATAGGGATTGAAACTCAGTATATGGCTCTCACTTCCTCCTCCATTTTGTTGTCTTTACGTTTCTATAGAATTTTATTTCATGATAATTATCCAACCTTTTTTTATTAGAGATTGATATTAAGTGTATAATTTGAGGAAATTAACTATTTTTTATAAATCATTATTTGGTTTCCACTATTTGTATACAATATTTTTTTTTATTATAAAAACATCTAATTCAAAATCAAATAAAAAATAAAATCAGAATTTTTATTTTTAAATTGCGGACCAATTAAATCAATTCTTTTGATTTTTTTTTCAGAACTAGACTACAGGTCAACCATTATCATTCACCAAGTGATATATTCTCTTCATTAAAACAATAATAATCATTATCTCACCAAGTAACCATATACTTAAAATTATTATTGTATTTTTTGGGCAAACAAACATATATATATATATATATATATTTTTTTTTATAAAATAGGAATAACGGCTACCGAAAAAAGAAAAAAAAAAAAAGAAAAGAAAATAGGAATAGAAGCGTACGTAGAGATTTTTGTTTTGCATATTGCCCAAACATTGTTGATATTTTTTTCTAGTTGGACCGGCCACTGTAACAAGCAAAAAGAAATAACAGAAAAAATAATAAAAAATCAAAATAATAACAGGAAAAAGAAAAATAGAAAGAGGAAATAGTTTAGTCGTTTCAGTAAAACAAGGAAATATAGGAAAAGGAAAATTAGGAAAAGGAAATATAATAATGACCGTTAAAACCTCAGATGAACAAATCCTGACCGTCATAATATACTTTTTTTTATCTATAAATACAACGCTCCACTCTTATCTATAAATACAACGCTCCACTCTTCTCTTTGATGCAGATCGTCGTCGAGTAAGAGGCACACTGGGATTGCTCTGTTGGATCTCCTCTTCTCCTCTATCATCGGTTGCTTAGGTAGCTTTCTTCTATTATTTTCCCTTAATGAGTTTCTGAGATTTACTATTTTTTAGTGAGGTATGTTTTTGTCTTCAGGGGTTTTATTCTTCCTCTTAACACGCGAGTCTCTAAGTAAGTTTATTCGTCTTGCAGGACAATCCCTGCTTCTGAACTTTTCACTCCTCTTTATACGGTTTGATTTATATAACTTGTCCTTGTGTTGTTGTAGATTCCTGGTGGATGATGCTTTGATCGATATCGCTGATTTGCTTCTTTTTTTTTCTTTTTTTTTAATTGGTATGTCTCTTAGGTCTGCTAAGTCTGGGCTCTTCTGATGCACAAGGCTGGACATGTGGTTTCTGCAGGTTCTTGTTTTATTCCCCTTTGGGATACTAATTATGCATTTTGTTTGATGTTGTTGCAGGACAACAATTGGCTTTTGCCTTCATTCCTTGTGCTCGCGGCTGGTGCAGAGGTAACAAAAACACTCTTTGATGCAATCATCTCTTTTATTTAAAATAACATAGAGAGAAAGAAACTTTTGTGGATCATATGCATTTTGTTTTGATCTTGCAGGACACCAGTTGGCTCTTGTGTTCAATCCGTCTGTTCGCTGCTGGTGCAGAGGTGAAAGCTCTTTGACGCAATCATCTCTTTCTTTTCTTTTTTAAATCACAGACAGAGAATGAAACTTTAGTTGATCTTATGCATTTTGTTTTGATGTTGCAGGACAATAGTTGGCTCTTGCGTTCAATCCGTGTACTCGCTGCTGGTGCAGGGTAACAAAAAAACTCTTTGATGCAATCATCTCTTTAGTTTGAATGACGCAACTCTCTTTCAGGTTTATTCAGGTTCTTGTTCTATTTCCCTTTGGGATATCTGTTCTTTGCTATCTCTTTCTTTGTTTTTATAAACTAGATTTTGAATTTTGGCTTCCTGAGTTTTGAACTGTGCCACCATGGACTTTTCAAACATGATTTGGTCTTTTTATTGGATGTTTCCAGGTTTCAAGTGAAAAACATGTTTGTCTCTCTTTGATGCAGATCGTCGAGATTACAGTGTGGTAGGTTTAAAGAGAAAGAATTGTGGGAGTGCTTATGGTTTCTGAGTTTTACTTTCAGTTTCAGGTTACCTCATCCATAAACCTTTTTTCTCTAAACGCATCTCTATTATTTGTTTCTGAATATTCACTTTCGTTCTGTTGTTTTTCTTTTCTTTTTTCTTTCTAATAATATGTTATAACTTGCCGTTTTTGTTATTTCAGGTTTTGGATGATGCTTTTATCAATCAGTGATGGCTTTGACTGATCTTCCTCAGGCGTTCTCATGGGTTCGTTGCTCCAAACGTATCTCTATTAATCATCAGGGCTGTGCCATCACAAATCCAAAACATCTCTGTTTGGTATATGTCAGCTATCTTTTTATCTTATTTTTTAGTAACTGGGTTTTGAGTTTAAAACTTTTCAAACATGATTTGGTCTTTTCTATATGATGTTTCAGGTGAAATGATATTTGTCTCTCGTTGATGCAGATCGTCGAGGCACCGGGATTACAATGTGGAAGGTTTGAAGAAAAAACATTGTGGGAGTGCGTATGATTTCTGATTTTAACTTTCAGGTTACCTCGCATCCCTAAACCGTTTGCTCTAAACGCATCTCTATTAGTTGTTTCTGAAAATTCACTTTGGTTCTGTCTTTTTTTTTTCCTTTATAATAACATGTTATTTACTTGTCAAAAATATCTTCTATGTTTGATGCAGACATCGAGTTAAGGCACTGGGATTGCTTTGTTGAATCTTATCATCTCGTCTATCATTTGTTTAGGTAACGTTTCTTCATTATATCCCGTGATACATCTTCTTCTTTTTTCCCTTCATGAGGGACTGTTCATACATGATTTGGTCTTTTCTTATTGGATGTTTCAGGTTTCAAGTAATGTTGCTCATCTTCCTTGTGACACTGACATATGTCTTCCTCTTTCCCCTTTGGTATATTTCAGCCATCTAATTGTTTTCATTAACTGGATTTTGAGTTTGGTACTGCACCATAAGCGAGTTTTTAACATGTTTTGGTCTTTTTTTTTTATTGGATGTTTCAGGTAATGTCGCTCATCTACCTAGTGACGCTGGCATTTACGTTTTCAGTCTAAGACCCTACCGTCGGTGATGGATTTGATTGATCGTTGTCAAGCGTTTTCTCCTTTTGGTTGTTCCTTTTTCCCCAATTCTTAATTCCTATATAAGTGGTTTTTGCTGTTGTTGTTGTATATAAGCGCTGAAAGTATTTCCTCTCTTTGATGCAGATCGTCGTCGAGTCAGAGGCAATGGGATTGCTCTGTTGAATCTTATCTTCTCCTCTATCATCATCTGTTCTGGTATGTTTTTTCTTCTTTGATTTTTTTTCCCCTATTGACTTTCTGAGATTCGCTATTGTTGGTGAGGTATGATTTGTTCTCATGTGTCCAGCTTCATGTATTGGGTTTGCAGCGAATCAGGAAGACGGTAAGGATCTCATCATTGGATGATGCTTTTATTTACTTGTCGTTCTGTTGTTTTAGGTTTTGGATGATGCTTTTATCGATCAGTGATGGCTTTGATGGACACGCTTCTTCTCTGTGCAAGGGTTTTCAGGGGTTTTGTTCTTCCTCTTAACACGTCTTTTTCTTCTTCTTCTTCTCTTTTTCTTACTTAGATTTCTTTCTTCGTCTTGCAGGTTTTTTGGAAGCAAACTATGATCTGATCATCGTGTATTCATTTCTCCAAAGAAAACCGTTGCAAAAAAATTATAAGCCTTCTCTCATACAAGAGTCAAAACCCTTGCAACTGTAAGACTCAAGAGTACTTTATCCTTTAACTAGTTTTTGTATTTACTGTCTTTTTAACGGAAATATCTCTCTTTGATGCAGATGGTGGAAGCACCGGGACTGATATGATAAATCTTTCTTCAGATATGTCATCTTTTTAGGTTTCTTCTGTGCTATATCTTATTATTATCATCTTCTTTATTACAACCACATGATCCTTTGTTCTACTAATGTCTCAGTTTATCTTAAAGGATGCCGTCTCTCCAAGATCTTATCTAAATCGTAAGATATCTTCTCTCTTTTTTTTTTTCCCTTGTCATAACTTGATCTTTTGGTGATATATCTTTTGAATTTTCACTTTGGTTTCTAAACAAAAAGCTTGCCCAGAGAAAACATTTTCCCTCTGTTAATTGTTTGATTTCCTACTCAAAAGTATTCAACGGTATGCTTACATATTCTTCAGTTTTTACCTGTCTTTTGGATTCATATCTCAAATTCTTGTATATAAAAAGTTGCTTTCTTTCATCAGGCATTGGAATCTTTCTGTGAGAAGTTCGATCCAGATTTCATCGAGATCAGGACAAAGGCCAGAGAGTTGTTGCAGAGGGAAGACGATCTTAATGAAGTTTATTCGTCTTGCAGGTGTTGTTTATAAGAGAAAAGCATCATGTTACTAACTGGTGTCTTTCCTCTTTTTTCTCTGTTTTTGTATTTCTCATGCTACATAACAAAAAAGCGTCACTACTTACGGGTCTCTTTCCACTTTTTTCTCTGTTAATTTATGTATCTCTGATGCTGCATCTATTCCAATCGAGTTTGTTCTTATACTTTAACAATTTCAAGTGGTTTTGTAATCAATGTCTTTTTTTTGTAATCAATTAAGCTCCTCTAATGCCTAAGGCAGGACATGTGGTTTATTCATGTTATTGTTCTCTGTGCCATTGGTATTTTTCTCTTTTTCTGTATCTCTCATGCTGCATATATTCCTACTGTTTGCTCTTATTCTTATATGTTAGATAGTCGAGGTTAATTACTTGTCTCTTTCTCTTTTTTTTAATTTCTCTGTATTTCTCGTGCTGCATATGTTCCTAGTGTTTGATCCTACTCTTATATGCTTGTCACCGTGGCTACTTTTTATGTGAAGTGATCCCTGTGATCAGTGTCCC